>NC_061116.1:52875896-52893526 GCF_002878395.1 Capsicum annuum | reverse complement strand
ACCTTTAGCGCGACGCGGCGCTATCGTACCGTGTCACTAGATTTTGAAATTTGGGAAATTGAGGAATGGCACGACGCGGGGCCATCGCATTGCCACTTACTTTGCGCGATGCAGGGAAATTGTGCTGAGACACTGGAAAATGGATAATTTTGAATTTGGACCCTAGCGCAATGCACCATAATCGCAGACTCCTTCTGGAATTTGCCAAATGCCATTTCCTCTTGTGGCGCGGCGCACCACTGACTAATATGACATTGTTTCTTGATGGAAACTTTTAATTGTCGTAACTTCTAACCCAGTTATCGGATTTGGGCGAATCTTATATCGATGGAAAACTTGTTGAAAATCTTGAAAATTCCTCATGGAATAACCATCATTCAATTTAAAAGCTAATACTAGTCATTCTTTAGATGAAATTAGCTAGGACAAAGTATGGGGTATTACAACCTTGCAATTAAATTGATGTGTAAGTTGAACATTATCAATTACTCATGACCCATTTGTTAAACCACAATCAACAAGCACCCACATGTGCAAAAATTATCACAAAAAATATGTATAAACACAAGGTTAAACAAAAGTAAACAATACTCATCACTATGCATCAAACCCTCAACATTTGGTTTCAAAACCCACCATTCAAGAATCAAAATCAATGTTTAAAATAAAATTTATTTGATAAATAACAACGAGGTAAGATTCACATGCCACATAAAGATTCACGGAAAGATTCTTGGTCTTCAAGTCCCTAAATGGCCTTCTTGATGAACCCTATCCCCAATCTTGTAAGAGAAGTTTCGGAATGTTTTGAACTTTTTTTTGTGAAGAAAGAGAGGCCAAACAATGTTATAAGTCATGGGTCATAAGGGTTTATTGGTGGGAAGTGTCTAAACTGTCCTCGGCTTAAAACCTGAAAACTGCACTCAAAAGGGTACGACTCACCCCTTGACCCATACCCTAGGGTACAAGTGGTACCCTAACTCATACCCAGGACCTCACCTAGGACCTCCATACTAACAAACATATGAACACACATGCAAAAATTGTACCTTAAGGTATGAGTGGTACCCTTTAACCCATACCCATGATAGAATACTTGGGCTAAAACTTCTAGCATCATACGACTAGGTAGCTTACCACTCGTACATTATCATATGATTGGTATGATGCTCAAAAGTAAATAGGGAAGAAACCAACCCACACATACTTTCTAATGTTCATAATAAAGGACCTAACTCATACCCAAGCATACGACTAGTACACACTAGTCGTATGTTGTCAAGAAACTTTAACCTAGGAAATTTTAATAAGAATTCAAAGCCGAGGTGCTTTATTTTAGTCGTGGGATCATAAGAGGTTAGGAGAGGAAATGTCCAGAATACGCCTTACTTAAATTGTATAAAATACCCGCAGGAGGGTACAACCAACCCCTCCGAAACCATACCGTACCATATGAGTGGTACCAACCACTTATACCCTAGGCTTTCTTTGGACCCCAACACTGTCTAACATACGACCACCAAGGCCAACTAGTATCCAACCATACGACAAGTACCCTAGAACCGTACCTTAGGCAGAATAGAATCACCTAGGCTAGACATAGGGCATCATATGATTGACATCAGACCACCAGTACCTAACATATGACTAGTATGATCCATTCGTCTCTTGGATAGAAACCAACCAAACCACACTGATGAATATATGAGATGAGGACCCTAAATTGTATCCTATCATACGATAATTTTCCCAAGTCGTATGATGTCCAGAAGCTCAAAATCGAGAAATTTTTCTAAGGACCAAAACCCAGGGTGTTTAAAATTATTATTTTTTCAACTCAAATTTTATCATCAATAAAATCTAGAAAGTCTAGTGGTACCTTATCTACCTTTCATCTCAATTTTAATAATATCAAAGTTTAAGAGCATTGAAATAACTTCCAAGAATGTCAATTCTCATTCGAATGTCTCCAAAGTTGTTGATTTCAAATTCTCTGCTGAAATAGAAAGCATCCTTGGTGTTACTTTTGGCAGCTTTGGAGATATAATAAGGAGAAGAGCCAACATGTTAGGACAGTAAATACACCAAGTGTCATCCCATCAACTCTATTTTTTGGATCACCACCCCAAAAATGAGTAAAGTTCCATGCAAGTGCTTCAGAAAAAGGAAGCAATGTGACAGAGGCAATTAAGAAGACTCTAGCTCTACTTGATATCTTTGGAGTAATATGATAGAGATAATTAAGACAACTCTAAATTTACTTGAGCTCTCTAGTTTAAAAAACTCTTCCATAAAGAATGATGATCGTTTAGCAGACGTATCATCTCTACTTACACCGCATGGGCTAGCACTTTCAAGATCAACTTATGCAACAATTTGTTTTACTGTGCAAAGTCTCCAATGATCATGCAAGAAATGGTAACTTATGTCTCATCTATGAAGGGGCAACTTGTAAGCCTGGAAAAGATAATTGATGACCAAATAAGTATAAAATCAAGACGCTTGGATTAATAAGCTGGTGGATAGGATGGATGACTTAATAGATGGATTTTATGGACATGCACCTGGGAAAACTCAAGAATTTCATGAGATAGAACATCCTAGGAAATATCCACAAGTTCAGGAGATAGAATATCCTATAAAACAAACACTACCTGGTAAGGAGGTACACATCTCTTCTGAGGGAATGCTCCCAATTGATTAACTAAAAGAGTTCATTCAAGGGATACTCAAAGATAAGTTCGATATAACCACCAAATATTTCTTGACAAATGCTAAGTTACACGCTGCAAGGATTGACAACTTCAAAATGCCTGCCAGCTATCAACCCCTTAAATTTTAACAATTTGAGGGCAAAGAGAATTCAAAGAAATATATTACATAGTTTGTTGAGACATTTAATAATGTCAGAGCCTAAATTAACTATTTTGTCATTTAATTTATCCATCTCCTCAAAGGGAATGCCTTCTATTAGTACAAGGACCTTGAGCCTAATTCCATTCAAAGCTAGGAGAAATTATAGCATGAGTTCCTGAATCTCTTTTATTGCATAAGGTGTACAATAAGAATGGTAGAGCTTATAAATTTCGTTAAAGAAAGGATGAGATATTTATTGACTTCATTAATCAATGGAGAAATGCGAGTGTAAATTCCAAAGACTGGCTCATTGAAACTTTTGTAATAGAGATTTGCATCCAAGGATTGCACAGAGGGCTTCTATATATCTTGGAAGGAATTAAGCCAATTTTTTTTGAAGATTTAGCTACCCATTCTCAAGACATGGAATTGAGCATGTCTTCTACCGAAAAAGAGTGGTGCCTATCCACGACCCTCGAAAGGGATTGAACAAGCAAGAACCTAAGAGATAGAGTAAAGTTGACCAAAAAACAACAATAAAGAATCCATGTATTTCAACGTATCTCCCATGAAGTTAACCACAAAGGTGAGTAAGAAGCAAAACATAAAGATGACTTTTCAAGAACGTACAAATTAGAAGTTGAATTTGAAGGAGATCTAAGAAAAGGAATACCCATTCTTTCATTCTGATGTTTCTAAATTTTTTGATAAAATTCTTGAGCATAAGCTTATTGATATACCATGAAGTGGCTTGGTGAAGCTGGAAGGGCTGATGACCCAAGATATTGCAAGTATCATAGGATTGTGGGTCACCCTCAGGATAATTTAATTCTTCAAGGATAGAATCATGGAACTACTAAATAAGAAGAAGCTCTTACTTGATGATAAGAAGGCCAATTCTTATCAAATATCTATCACTTTTGGATTGCTTGATTCAATCCAAATATGCCTTAAAGAGCATAAGGACAAACTATAGGATCAAAAAAAGTCTCTAGTTGATAAAGTTGATGATAAAGGTTGGATTTTGGTGATTAGAAAGAGATGCAAGAATATGTGTCTATGAAAAAAGTCATTCGATCCAACTAGAAAGAGGAAGGTCCAGAAACTAGGCAAATAGAGGTTAATTGAGCTTTTAAATAGGGCGAGGTTAGTGGAGCATCACCACAAAAAACCATAACATTGTGTGACTTTGGAAGAATTCTTCCCAAATTGGTTCCATGCAAAGTCTACTCAAGTCAACCTTGAGGTATCTTGTTTTAATACTAGCAAAGATAAAGTAAAGGATGAATGCCTATCCATGGAACCTCTTTCATAATTTGAAAATCCTATTAAAATTGTTCTCTAAGAAGAACATGTATGCGATACAAAAATCACATTCATAGATGATGACCTCCTATTCGGTGAAATATTACACAATCATTCCTTGTATATGGTGGTTCATGTTCTAGAAGAGAAGATACACATAATCTTGATAAATGTAGGGTATAGAATCAACATCCTGCCATTTTGCACTATAAAGGAACTTGGTATCACAACTGAGCATCTTATCAAAAGTCATTTAATGATCTAAAGGTCCAATCAGGTAGGTTAATGTTCTATAGGATCCATTAAGTTAGAGATTCATATTGGTGATTTTAAATTAAATATACTAATCCATTTGATCTATGGCAATAATTCATACAACATATTGCTTGGTAGGCCTTAAGAACACAAGAATAAAATTATCTCATTCTCTTACTATCAATGCTTGAAGTATCCCAAAGGTAGAGTGGAAAGAAAAATACTTGCCAATGATAAGCTATTCATTGAAGTTGAGCCACACTTTGTCGATAAAAAATTCTACTTGATGAATATTTTATGGAGGAGAAACGGGTTGATGATACCACAACAACCAAGTGTAGTAATATCGCAGCGAAGGAGATTGAGGTGGCTGCTGAAAAAGTTACTATTAAGAATCCTCCTCTACTTTGAATAAAAGAAACATCAAATCCATGAAAAGAAAGGCATCTCCAGTTCTCCGCTACCTAATAAAGGTAAGAAAGAGAAAAGCCATTCATCCGACTTTTAAGATAATGTACTAGGGGGTTTTAACCTTCCTATTAAGAAAATTGATGCAATAAAATTATCCTTAAAGCTCTTGAAAACTTTGTGGCTCAAAATCCGCCACGAGATATGACACTCCCTACAAAGCATACAAATGAATGGTTAGATCCAAATGCTTATAAGTTATATGTATAGTCTATACGATGCTAATTAGCCATCAAGGTTGGGGAAACTCCCGTCAGTGGTACTACCAAGAAAGCGCATGAAGTCCTAGGTTACACACAACTACCACCGATTCACATCTCTAAAAAAAAAGGGCAATTAGCAACTACATAACCATGGAAGGGGAATCTATTACTTCAAATAAAGAAAATTCTTTATTTTATAAAAATGGAGAATCAACCATGAGAACTTATATGTTTTAGAGGTTGGGTCCACTAAATAAGAAAAAAATCAACAAGCAAGGACGATGTTATCAAAGAACGATAATGCACTCTTCATCTGAAATTCAAAAGGATTTCCGAAGTTTGATTCCTTCTAAAATAAGGCAATAGATAGAACTTGTGGTTTCATACAAAGAGGTATTAAATATAAGGAATCATACTGTGGTTTACACCAAGAAATATGAGGAATTTGAAGAAACTGTAGGCACTTCATTTCATATTATAATCCAAATTGAGAATGATGCCTCATCTAAATGAAGGTTGATAAAGAGTGGGAAGATATTTCCTTGTGTTACCATATATATATCATTGATAATGGCCTTAAAAATGAGGAGGATGCTGGATATAATCTATAAAAACTTGAAGAAAGAGTGAACACCATAATAGATCCCTTGAAGAAAGTCAATCTTCGCATTGATGAAGATCCAAGACCAACTTACCTGATCGCTTCTCTAGAAATGGATAAAGAAATTACTTATATTGAAATACTCAAAGAATATAAAGATTTTTTTGCTTGGAGTTATACGGATATGCCTAGCTTAGATCCAAAAGTAGCAGTCCATCAGTTGGTAGGCAAGAATGATCCTCATCCTATAAAGTAAGACAAACGGTAGTTTAGGTCAGAATTGGTTCCATTAATTTAAAATGAGGTTAACAAACTCATCAAAAATGGATTTATTCATGAAGTTAAATACTCTACATAAATTTAAAGTATGGTTCTTCTGAGGAAGAAAAATTGACAAATTTGAGTTTATCGACTTTAAGGATCTTAACAATGCTTACCCCAAGAATGATTTTCCAACCACCATTCCAGAGTTGATGATTGATGCTACCACTGGTTATGGGGAAATGTCCTTATTAGATGGTTCATCCTTCTAGAAGCAAATCTACATGGTATTGAATGATGAAAAACACTATATTTTGATGTTGAGTGCTATATGAATGACTTAGTGGTGAAGTCAAGAAAGAGGAACATTGTTGAGCCCAATCACACAACAAGTGTACTTGGTCCACCCAGGTAATATAGTGTCCTTAAGAAAGCCAAGTATCGATCCCATAATGACTAGTGTTAAGAAACTATCTAATTTTAGTTCAACTATTAATATTAATCAAGTGCTACGTAACCAAAGATTATTTGAAAGTTACAAGTCTAAAATTAACAATGAAGTAAATTAAAGGTTTGAACAATCAATGAGGACAAGGCCATGGTTGAAGCACTGCAAACAAACATACGAAGTTATATAACATCATTGTTTAGATTACTTATCTTGGTTGATAGTTCATGGGGTCTATACTATGACTACGGCCTTTCGATCTTCTAGTTAGTTATTCAACTTAGTCCAACAACTACTTCAGGGGATGCAAGAACTAAGTTAAATACGTTCATATTTCATCCCGTACTTTGATAAAATAGAGAACATAGGTATATTCCTATCCTAAATGCAAATTATAACTCCATTCAATTACAAGATTACAATTTTATTATATCTATCCCACATTCTATCCTCTTGTTCCTCCTCTCAGGTTCACAAGATGATTATGCATTTATTATAAGGGTCGTGAATACTCAAAATGGCAATAAAAAGGATAAATAAACAATTAATACTTATAAATATCCATAACCAAATCAATTCATAACAATAATACTCATGTTCTCTGCCTTAACATCGGAAAAGGGTGTTTAGCCGATTATAGACATAACCGTAATAACAATGAAGAAATACATGTTGAAATAAATAAAAAAAGAAAAAGTAATGGAATAAAAACCTAATTTAATTTTTTTCTATCCTCCCTTCAAGTACCAAGCTCGTCCAAGGTGTGAAACATAACAACTAAGTGTCCTATTTATACTTGGACACAAGTTGTTGATTTCTACATAGGGGTGTGCCATGCCCTTATCGCGGTGCCTAGGGTCCATGGAACACCATAATTTAGGTGATATACTGTAATTTGTAATTTAGAGTTCTCCGAAGTGTGGGTAATATAAATAATGTGGTGTCTAAGGTCCGTGGTATGCCAGTGACTCCAAAACATTCATTTTTGGTCAAGTTTTGTCCCATGTGTTTGTCCATCCTTTCCAAGCGTTGTGGTGTTATTTAAAATTTATTTAAAGCTTGTGTATCATACATATATCATCATTATAAATACAAAAATCATCCTATAGTATCAAACACCACGAATTAGAGCTCAAAACAACATACAATCCAAGACGATGAACTAGTAACTTAAGCTAAGAGTACTTGTTTTGTCCTTCTGATTTTTAACTAAGTGTTTCGTCTCTTGGATTGTTTCAATTGAAAATTAAACACTATAAAAAAGTTATAACACACATAATCACTCAATTATACCTTTATTAAACCATTACACACACTAGAATCCATTGAGATCAACTAGAACAACACATAACTCAAGCTAGTAACACTAGTTTTCTTATCTAAACTCTAAGTTAACAATTTGATTACAAACTTGTTTGAAACACACCTTAAAATTATAATCAAGTGTTTTGACACTTATACTCAATTATACAAAGATTTACTCATTAAGCACAAAACAATTCCTCTAAACTAAGTTAAATAGGCCCGAACAACAACACTGAGGTGTATAAATCCATCTCAGATCAAACAACCACTTGAAAGACCTAAGAATGATCTGTGAGATGATACAAAGATATCAATGTAGGATGAACCTATTAGAATGTGCCTTTGGAGTTACTTCTGGAAAGTTCCTTGGCTTCATTGTACGGCCCGGGTGATAGAGATTGATTAAGTCAAGGTTGATACGATCTTGAAGATGCCGGAGCCTTAAAATATTCATGAGTTAAAAAGACTTCAAGGAATTCAACATATTTAATAAGGTTTATCTCAAACCTAGCCGAAAAATTCTACTATTTAGGCATCTCATAAAGAAGGATGCTTTTATTTAATAGGACAAAGGTTATTGTAAGTTCTTTAAAAGTATCAAATCATACTTGATGACGCCTCAAGTTCTTGAGGTACCTATACCTTGAAAATCATTGATACTCTATATTACGGCACAAGAAAAGTCAGCTAGAGAACTACTGCCTCAAGAAAATAGTGAAGCAAAAAAAACTCTCTTTATATTCTGAGGAGACTGACAACATAGAATGAGCTGAAATACTTTCCGATCAAAAACTTATGTTTGGCGTTGGCATTCTCATGCAAGAAGATGAAGCACAACTTTAAAGCTCATGTTTTTCGTGTCTAAAACAAATCCCATCAAGTTTTTGATGTCGAATCCTCAGTGACTAGACTTGCAAGGTGGTACCTTTAATATTTACAGTTTGAGATAGTGTACATACCTTAAAAGACTGTAAAGGGACACGTATGAAGCGACTTCTTTGCAGACCACTTGATACTCGATGATTGAGAATGAATCGATTAACTTACTGATGAAGATGCAATGGTTATTAAAGTTTGAACCTCATAGAAGATTTACTTTGATGGTGCCACACATTGAGGTAGATCTGGTGCTGGTGTGGTGTTTGTCACTCCACAAAAAGAGGTCATTGATAACGCTCAAATCACTCCTATATTTGAGGGGTAAGGAGGTCATTGTCAATAACCCAACTCATGTTGGGGTTGAATCCATAAGGATTGAAGTATAAGTTTCAAATCTTATGGGTGTTTTAATGACTAAAAGGTTACCGTAATGACATCAAACAGAACATGTAAAATAAAACAGAGGGATTGGTTTTGAAATTAGTTGTAACAATCTTTTGTTAACAACACACAAAATAACACTTTTGATGTAAACTTAAATTTGGGGGAAATCTTGGGATTAAGTCTACCTAAAAGAAAAAGCATGTGTGTTGATAATGGTTTAACATGAGTTTTAGTTGTCAACTAAGGGATAGGCAAGGTCGAAAATCAAGGTAGTTAATCTTTTAATAAAACTACAATGATTTCACCCATTGAATCTTTCGAGCAACTAACAAGTGTGCAATTCATAATCACCCAAAAGCTCAATCAAGCATCCCTATTTATAGGATGATGATCTTGACATGATTTACACTTATTTCTAAGATTGTAGAAGACAGAAAACCATAGGCTTAATTTTCCACTATTTCCTTATCCCCCTATAACCCTCTTTCAAGGATGTTATAGGTTACCTCATGTTCATCTTCATCCATCTTTCAAGGATGATGAAGGGTTTTAAGAGTTTGGGGTTTCCAACTATCAAACCCATTTAGATATTTGGGGTTTTCACCCACAAAGTCCAACCAATAAGTTCAAGAAATAGTGGAATCCTTAATCAACAACTAGAAATCATGCAAACATATCAACTCCCACACACAAATACACTTTAGTTCAACAAAATCCCAACACTAAAGAAATTAGCTACTCATGAGATAAGGGAAAAGAATTTTACCAAGTAATTCTTCCATGGTATTAATAATAATAGAAAGTAAATAATCTTCACTTCTACACTTCAATTTCACTAATTCCTTCTTGGAATAATAATTACAATAACTATGAACAATTAATTTTTTTCTTCACCCAAATTCTAAGGTTCTTCCCCTTTTTTCTCTAATATCCCCCACCTTCCTTCAAAAGGTGTTTTGATCATCTCTAGAAATCTTGAATCAGCTATCCAAATTGACCGCAATGCCCTTGCTCATTTATACCACTAGGTAATAGTCACAGAGCTTTTACTGTGATCACGTAACCATGGCTGTGACTATGACTTAGCAATCGTGGTATATTGACCTTTTTGATTAACTGTGATCGCATTTCTCAAACCGCAATCACGTTACCCAAGGCTATATCTATTCTCTGCTTAGCTGATTGCAATTGTGGTGCGATGACCGCGACTGCAGTAACTGAGGCCGTTTCTGCTCAGAGTCACAAGTAGCACTTTCTTGCTCCCTTTTGATACTTTTAAGATCCACTCCACATCTTTCCTTGCTTATCAATTATGTGCCTGGAAAATGTGGGTATTAGTGAATTCAGTCACAACTATACCTCTTTTATTCATTCAAAATAAGGTAATATGCAGGAATGATGAGTCTGAATGAGTGGTAGAATCATCACTCATCAATACCCCAATTTAAAACCATGAGACAATTTCACATGTATTCCCTCATTCTTGCATTAAAAATCATAACGACTTTGAGCATAGTCATCACTATAAGTAGCTCATAGCATATGTGCTAGGCTATTTTCATGACATCACTTATCATAAAATGCTACATCTAAGGGTGCATAAGACTTTAAAGAGAAACCAAGCCACAAAAATTAGAACTCTAGGAATGGCTTTCCTTTTTACCACAACTAAGCTATACTCTATTTGTCTAATTGCTTGGGAGGTGACAAAATCACCCACCTCAACTTGTTTGTATGTCAACCTCACAAGAAAGAGAATTTCACACATCGTGCTACCAAATATGCAACAAGGAATTTTAAGAGCAAGACTCTCCCCCTCTCAAAATAAATCTCCATGCAACAAGTGTTATACCATAGGATTGCCCTTATTTTCAATCGCCACTACGAAGAAAGTACATGGTTGGAGATCTCAAAGGAATTTATAATCTTGTAACGTAGGTTCGGGTTAGGGTAGGATATAATTTGGGAACAACATGGTTACACCCTTCCTTGAACATGTACATCACACTTTTCAACCCTTCTTTTTAACTAAGGGCCACTCTTCTTTATTTTCTTTTTTTTCCTTATTCCTACTTTTTTCTTCCTTTGTTCACGTTTTTCTTTCAATTCTTTTTCTTAAAAATTTTGTGCAATTTTTTTATTGGATCCTCTCTCTTTACTATTCATTAGTTTACAATGCTAAAACATATTAGGCATTTCACTTACAATTTTGTGGCACCAAACTTCCTTCCATCAACTTTCACCACACCCAACTTAGGCTTTTAGCCTCAAGCTGCATCTATAAGTTCAAGAAGGGTATGGTTCAAAAAAGAATGGTTCATGATTTGTAATGAGTTTGCCAAAGAAAGGTCCAAAGGCTAAAAGTGGGTAACTAGGGATTAACTTTATGCATAGGTAGGCTTTTTAGGCTAGAGTGGGTTCCAAAGTCACAGAGATGACCTAAGATCACTTCTCCAACCAACTCAATAAAAATTAACTTTGAAAGAATAATGGGGAAAATTCTAGATAAAACAAGTATACAAGAGATGAATGCAAGTATCTACACATATAGAATGCAAAATTAGCTAAGGGAGCTAAATGCCCCCCCCCTCCTCCGCTAGAGACAAAATTGGAGTGTCTATTTCTATTCACAGGTCAAAAATGTATGGATCCACAAAAAGAGAAAAAATTTTGTTACAAAGTTGCTCACGTCCATGCCCTTGATTTTTCAAAAAAAAAAGTAAGATAGAGGGGTTTTCTTGTTTCCCAATCGTACTATGCACAATTTGAACTATGGCTACAACCAAAGCCTTAGTCTACCATTGCAAGCTGTGGAATGGGCGGACCACCCATATGGCTACTCAAACTTCACCAATGGGTTTGAATACGATTCCAAATTATTAATGCTATAGGTACTCAGACTTCCTTTGTATTTATGGCCTTGATTCAATGGTTACTCACACTTTCCCTTCATCCGTGGCTAACCGAATTGTGATGCTTTACCCTTAAGAATGTCATCACTAAATCTATTATAGGGAAAAGTTTGTCCACAGCTAAGTAAACCCCGGTAACCTCACCACACCCCCAACTCAAAGGCTTGAAGTGCCCTTACTAAAGAAAGTTTAAGTCGCATAAGGGATGAGAAAGGCTCCCGTATATAGTAGGTAGTACAGGATTCTAATGCCATGATCACCTCAACAGGTCTGCGATTGTAGATCTACGATTGTGGTTTGCTGTCTGCGATCGAGGTAACTAAGACTAAATTCCCTTATTTTTGCTTTGTTTTTTATTTCCTGCACAGCTGCCAGTTTTCCAACTCTATTTTCCCCTATTATTTTGGACACACTACTTATGTTAAAATACCTACAAAAAATAAAAACAAACACAAAATGAGTCAAAGATGGGTTGTCTCTCATCAAGTGCCTAATTTAACATCGTGACACGACTCTCCCCTTTCATCACATGGCATCTTTGAATTTAATCCACTCCACCTTGGCCACTATGGGAATTATCTTATTGTAGTGCTTCACCCTTTAACCATTGACTACAAATTTCTTCCCTTTATTATTTTCTAATTCAACGGCACCAATTAGGTGGACGTTAAAAATCACAAATAGTCCCGACCACTTAGAGCGAAGCTTTCCCATAAAGAGTTTCAAATGGCAATTGTAGAGTAGTGCATTCTCTCCAATATGGAATTCTCACAGTAATATTCAAGCATCATGCCATTTATTTATTTTCTCCTCATACAATGACAAACTCTCATAAGATTTTAGTTAGAACTCTTCCATCTTGTGGAGTTGTGTCACCTGCGCCTTGGGTGCTTTACCCAATTCATATTCAACCTCCTCAAAGCCCACAAGGTCTTGTGCTCAAGCCCGATGGGAAGGTAGAATGCCTTTAAAAACACCAATTGGTAGGTAAACATTCCAATTGGGGTTTTATAGGCTGTTCTATAAAACCAAAGAACTTATCAAGTTGCCTTGCCCAATTTGTGTGGCCTACTTTCACCGTCTTTTTGATTAAGGCCATGATTTCTCAATTCGAAACCTCCACCTGACCACTCTTTGGTGGTGGTATGGAGTAGCAACTTTGTGCTTAACCCCATACTTATAAAGAAGAGCACGTCACACCCAATTTTAAAAATACAAGCCACTATTACCAATGATAGCCTGAGGGGTGCCAAACCTTGTGAAAATATGCTTTTTCAGGAATGAGATAACATATTTTATCTCATTAGTAGGGAGTGAAACAGCTTCCACCTATTTGGAGACATAATTGACCTCCACCAAAAGGTATTTATTCCCAAAGGAACTCACAAAAGGGTCCATAAAATCAACTCCCCATACATTAAAGAGCTCTACCTCAAGGTTAGGTCTGAGGGGCATCACGTGCCTTCTTGAAATACCACCATGCATTTGACATTCGTGACAAGATTTAACCCATTCAATGGAGTCCTTATGCATGGAAGGCCAATAAAATCCACATTGGAGAATTTTGGCAGTAGTTCAGATTTCTCCATGGTAACTCAGTCCCTCGGAGAGTAAACCACTTGCCACATAGTTGGCAAAGTCAGCATACCATGGGATATTATTCCCCTCGATGGACATGATCAATTCATCAAGGAAAAAATCATCAATTTATATTTCCTCAGGCTCTTCATTGTTGCCGTCAAGTCATGAGAGATGATCGACCACTTGTTCTCACACCATTTTTGATCTTTTACCTCAAAGTTGAACTCTTGTAATAGAAAAATCCACCTAATTCGGTGTGGCTTTTCTTATTTATTTTCCATGAGATACTTAAGGGCGGAATGATCCATGTGCACCACTACTCTCATTCCAAACAAATTGGCACAAAACTTTTCAAAGGCATGCACAAAAGCCAATAATTCTTGCTTGGTCATGGTGTAGTTGCATTTGGTGTCATTCAAGGTTTTTCTTGCATAGTAGATAGGATGAAATATCTTGTCCTTGAGTTTCCATAGCACCACACCCAATGCAATACCACTTGTGTCGCACATTATCTCGAACGGGGATGACCAATCTGGACCACAATAATAGGGGCCGAAATGAGCAATTCCTTAAGATGTTCAAAATTTTTCAAACATGCCTCATCAAAGTTGAATTAAGTTTATTTGTCAAGAAGTTTACACATGGGGTGTGTTATCTTGGAAAAATCCTTGATGAAACATCGACAGAATCCGGCATGGCCAAGGAAACTCCGAACACCTTTTACGGAGATGGGAGGTGGGAGCTTGGCAATTACATCAACCTTGGCTTGATTGACCTGAATGCCCTTTCCCAAAATCTTGTGGCATAATATAATCCCTTATTTGACCATGATGTGGCACTTTTCCCAATTCAAGAAAAGGTTTGTTTCCACGCACCTTTTAAGAACCTTATTCAAATGTTTGATACATGACTTGAAAAAGTTCCCTACTACCGAGAAGTCATCTATAAGCACTTTCATAGAGTCTTTAACCATATCCGTGAATATTGACAACATGCAACATTGAAAGGTTGTTGGGGCATTACACAACCCAAAGGAAATTCGTTTGAATGCAAATGTACCACATGGGCAAGTAAAAGTTATCTTTTCTTGGTCCTCCATGGAGATACAAATTTGATTGTACCCTGAGTAATCTTACAAAAAAAATACCATCCTCTCCCGGAGAGCCTATCTAGCATCTGGTCCATGAAAGGAATTGGAAAATGGTCTTTCTCGATGTATAAGTTCAATATTCGGTAGTCTATACATACTCTCCATTCGATAACTGGTCGAATAGGCATGAGATCATTATTTTCATTTTCAACTACCATGATGCCATCTTTTTTCAGAGAACATTGTATTGGGCTCACCCAAGTGTTATTGGATATAAGATATATCAATCCCGCATTGAGCCATTTGATGATTTATTTCTTCACCACCTCTTGTATGTGTTGATTTAATCTCCTTTGGTGTTACACACTTGGTATATGATCTTGCTCGAATTTAATTTTATGCAAATAAATGTCAAGAGCTATTCCGATGATATACACTATTATCCAACCAGTGGCCCAAATGGATTTTTTACCACCAGCTTCAATACTTCTACTTGATAGGAGTTGAGGTGACTAGCAATGATGATTGGTAGAGTATCACCCTCCCTCAAGAACACGTATTTGAGATGGGGTGGTAAGGGCTTTAATTCAACCTTGGGAAGTTCAAGGATGTATGGTTTTGTGGGTAGACTTTCATAGTTTTTAGATCAAGATCCAACTTAACCAGGTTCTTGGCGTGAGACCTAAGCCCAGTTAAAGATACTACCACCTCATCATACTCCTCCACTTCATCTCTTTCATAATTTCACAGCACCTCAACGAAAGGATCATTCAACAAGCTCATATCAACATAGTTTGACACTTCCTCACCAATAACATCAATCACTGAGATGACTTGTAAGTCCATCAGTTATTTTATGGACTTGCATACATTAAAGGATACCTCCTCATTATTCAATCTAAACTTCATCTCGCCGAACTCCACATCTACCAAAGCCTTTTTGGTAGCTAAAAATGTCCTCCCAAGGATAATAGAAACTTTGCCTTCAATTGCAAAATCGAAAAAAACAAAGTTGCCCGTGAAGATGAATCGGGTCCATTTTTACTAAAACATCATGGAGAACTTACCATGGGATTTTTGATGGATCGATAGGCCATGATCAACTTCATTTTGGTGGGCTTTGGCTTCCCCAATCCATGGTTGTGAAATATGTCATAAGGCATGAGGTTTACACTCGCTCCAAGATAACACAATGCTGTTGCAAATATGAATGCTCCAATGGTGCATGAGATTGTAAAAGCACTGGGGTCCTTCTTCTTTCCACATATGTTCTTGTCATTATGGCACTGCAATGAGCTGTCACTTCTATTATTTCATTCTCCACAAGTCTCCTTTTATATATCGAATCCTTCATAAATTTAGCACACCCCGGCATGTCTTGTAACACCTCAATAAGAGGGATATTAATAGAAAGGGTACTAAATTGAGAAAAAAACTTGTTCAGCTTATTATACTCTCCCTTTCTCAATGACCATTTTGGGAAAAGAGGATGAACGGGGTTCGATGGCATAGAGACAATTTGACAATCATTAAATATTGGCTTTCGCATCAATATCTCACTTAACTTTGGCTCTTCATTATTGGACCTTTTTCTCTTCGCCTTTGTCTCCTTCCTATGTTTTATTTCTTCACTTTTCTTCTCCATAAGATACTTTGATATTTGGGATTCTTTTCCTCTAGTTGTTAGATGGCGGTGGAGTGGGATATAACCATTTAGTAGAGTTTAGAGAATTCACTTTGTATATCATTCACCATTTCACCGGTCCTCTCAACACTAGAAGATTTGCGCCAAAGTATCTCTATCAATTTCCTCCTTTCTTTCACAATGTTCCATGCGTAGACTTCCTCAGTTTCGACGTTGATTCTCATCTTGTCCATGTGGGGTAAGATGGAAACTCTTTGAGGTCTTAGATACCATACCTAACTTGTCATCAATCACTTCCTCCCCCGAGTATTCACATAGTTCAACTTCTTTTGCACTTATCACACTTACACTTTCCATTTGGTAACCTAACATATGCTCGAGTAGGAGTTCAAAGCATAACATCACCTTGACCATATTCACATCGGTCTCTTCCTCTTCATTTTTTTATGG
This sequence comes from Capsicum annuum, assembly GCF_002878395.1. Lineage (NCBI taxonomy): Eukaryota > Viridiplantae > Streptophyta > Magnoliopsida > Solanales > Solanaceae > Capsicum > Capsicum annuum. The sequence goes on along the minus strand of NC_061116.1, from coordinate 52,876,883 downwards.
CACACAAATGATAAGGAGGGATCCCCTATAGCCACCTCGGCATCCTTTATGTCCCAACCCTATATCAAATCGCCACTTGGTCAGAGACTTTTGAAATGATACCATATGGTGAGTTAATGAATGATCCACTGGACGCATTATCCACTGTGGACTTATTTTTTTGGTCTAATTCTCTATAAAATATTTGTAAAAGAATCTTCTCCAACATATCATGGGTGGGGAATTCTAAAAGTGTTTCTTTGAATTCCCCCTAAGTATCGTACCAGGGTTCTTCGTGGTATTCGTAGAAATGAACAATCTCATCCTGCAACTTTAACATTCTAGAAGATGGGAAGTATTGACTTAAGAAGGCCTTCAAGAGACTTGTCCATGAATCAATAGATTCGGCGAGGAAAGATCTTAGCCATAGCACTGCCTTTCCCGTGGGAGAAAATAGGAAAAGGCGTAATCGGATGGACTCTTGGGATATATGTGCAACATTGAACGAAGCACATACTTCCACGAGGCCCTTTAAGTGGGAATTTGGGTCTTCATGGGCTTCACCCCTGAAAAGTCCCTTTAAGTGGAGCAATTGCATCATTACACTTGTAACATAATATACTCTATGCTTTTTGATGGGGGGAATATGAATGGCACATTCATGATCTCCAGCCCCAAAATAATCTGAGTCCTTGTGACTTATGATGATTTAGGAATAATAATGTTTACCTAATCAAAGATAAAAAAAAAACAAAGAAATTAAATTAAGTTCACCACGGGTGCACCTAAGTAAAAATCACACCACAAAAGCGAAATCTATATTTCACTCCCCGAAAACAGCACCATTTTGATAATGCTCAACTCACTCCCATGTTTGAAGGTTAAGGCTGTCATTGTCAATAACCCAAATCGTGTTGGGGTCGAATCCACAAGGAGTGAAGTATAAGTTTCAAATCTTATGGGTGTTCTAATTACTAAAAGGTTACCCATAATGACAATAAACACAAC
>NC_061116.1:52850469-52872896 GCF_002878395.1 Capsicum annuum | reverse complement strand
GTTGTGTTTATTGTCATTATGGGTAACCTTTTAGTAATTAGAACACCACAACACTAAATACACTTTTGATGTAAACTCAAGTTTGGGGGAAATCTTGAGATTATGTCTACATAAAAGTAAGAGCATGTGGGTTGATAATGGTTTAACATAGTTTTAGTTATCAACTAAGGGATAGGCTAGGTCAAATATCGAGGTAGTTAATCGTTCAATAAAACAAAAATGATTTCACCCATTGGATCTTTCGAGCACCTAACAAGTGTGAAATTCATAATCACTCAAAACCTCAATCAAGCATCCCTATTTCTAGGATGATGCTCTTGACATGATTTACACTCTAATTACACTTATTTCTGATATTGCAAAAGGTAGCAAACCATAGGCTTAATTACCCACTATTATCTTGTCCCCCTATAACCCTCTTTCAAGGATGTTATGGGTTACCTCATGTTCACCTTCATTCCTCTTTCAAGGATGGAGAAGGGTTTTATGAGTTTGGGGTTTTCACCCATCAAACCCATTTGGAGATTTGGGTTTTGAGCCATAAGTCCAATCAATAATCTAAGCAATAGTGGAATCCTTAATCAACAAATAGAAATTATGCAAACACATCAACTCCCACACACAAATACACTTTAGTTCAACATAATTCCAAGACTAAAGAAATTAGCTACTCATGAGATAAGGGAAAAGAATTTTACCAAGTAATTTTTCCATGGTATCCATAATAATAGAAAGTAAAGAATCTTCACTTCCTCACTTCAATTTCACTAATTCATTAGAATAATAATTACAATAACTATGAACAATTAATTTTTTTCTTCACCCAAACTCTAGGGTTCTTCCCTTTTTTTTATCTAACCTCCCCCACCTTCCTTCAAAAGGTGTTTGGATCATATCTAGAAATCTTGAATCAGCTATCTGAATTAACCATAATGCCCTTGGTCATTTATCATGCTATACCGCGGTCGCAGTGCTTTGCCTATGATCGGTTAGCCGCTGCTGCAACTATGACTAAGGGAACACTATATGTTGACCTTCTTGATAAATCATGATTGCTTTCCTTAAACTGCGATCACGTTACCTGAGGCTATATTTTTTCTCTACTTAGATGACTACAGATGCTTAGACTACGACCGCAGTAACTGAGGCCATTTCTTCTCTGAGTCACAAGTAGCACTTTCTTTCTCCCTTTTGATCCTTTTAAGCTCCACTCCACATCTCTCCTTGCTTATCATCTATGTGCCTGCAAAATATGGGTATTAGTTTATTCAATCACAATTATGTCTCTTTTATTAGTTCAAACCAAGGTAATGTGCATGAATGATGCGTGCGAATGAGTGGTAGAATCACCACTCATCTGTTATCCCATACTCTTTAATGCTGAAAAACCATTTCTCCAATAATGTCGTTGAACATTAAGAATTAATACTCGAACTTAAAATGGCCTTGTACATCAAGCAACTACATTTGCAAATTTTTGGTGACTTTCACTTAGTGATCAATAAACTCTTAGGAAGCTATAAAGTCAAAAAGCCCGATCGACACCTATATCATGATTATGCTCAGATGTTGATGGGATAGCTCAGGTTTAAAGAAAAAAATAAGCAAGTTGATGCTTGACTGCTTTAGCCTCAACAATAATTTGTCATGACCGTAGCCAGGACCCTGGCCGCGACGGGCATCCCGAACCATGGAGGCCCGAGAACCCCTTTTCTAACTGGAAATCACAAGCATAATTGATATACTATATAAATGTGGAAAATAAAATGGAAACATGGTCATCTTCTTATTTCAAACTAGACAATACTGAAATGAATTCATAAAGATTCAATAACATCTAACACCGTTCTGCAAAATCTCTATTGATCTAGAAACAACATTTGTCTGAAAATTCGGACAAAACTCCCTGTCAAACCATAAACCAAAACTAAATGAAAATATAACATAAACATGGCCTTCTGAAATAAGGGAGGCTCACCAACTCCAAATGTCTATCAAAGATCTACAGCTTAGTGAAACCCTGGGACTGTGTCTCAAATCCTGAAATATAAGGGATCAATACAAATGTACTGATACACAGAACAATCCAAAAAAAATACATTTTTATATAACATAAGTGAGAGAATTTCATAAAACATATCAGCATAAAACATTTGAAAATACATGGACATAATTTGATAGCTTTCAAATACTATCTAGAAATCATGAATCCACACTTTACTTCTCTTTTGAGATAGATGGTACACTCTACAATATGTAATACCATGGGCTATATGGAATCCTCCCTTGACTCGGAGGCCAAGCCCCTAATCCAAGTTTGCCGCAAGGATTGGAGTATCAATAAGAAGGACACGCAAGATCACACTGCAGGGCACCAAAATCCCCAAACCAAATAAATATATCATGGTTGGGAAAAAGATCACAAAACAGGTCTTAGGTCCTAAAATGGGATGATATAATTCAAGGTACACAAGATCACATAGTAGCGTACCAAAGTCCCATGTCGGAAAATCACGGTTTACAGCATAAAGTCTTTTAACTCGTGCTTTCTTTGGGTGGCCATCTAACTATCTGTAAGCCCAGCTTTAGACTCTTATAAGAAAACATGCATCATGCTTACATACAATTCTTTTCTTATTTTGTTAAGGGAAATTCACAATAGGGTATCGTCATACCCAGACTTGCAAGCCATTCACATCATATCTTTCCATAGCCCTTCTAATCTAAACTTGTACAGTTACCACCGAAGGGTGTATCTAGTCACACCATAGTTATAGTTATCAAAATCACATGAAATTCATTCAAGAACACTCTTTTTATGAATCTTGACAAAATGGTCATTCCATTTATTCTACTCATGCATAACAATCAAGGAGATATTTAAAACTCAAGAGTTTATCATCATTCACAAATCAACACCTGACATTGGTTATACATAAATTTCATGATAAAAAAGGAGATCTTAATTCATGCTCAAAAAAACAAATCACCATTTATATTGTGCAAGGTTCGTAAATTTTGTCATGGGGAGTGGAATTTCACAAGTTACATTCATAAATAATTCTTTTTAATCCATGTTACATAAACATGAGATTAAAAATCAATCTTATAGAAAACCCCATAACAATTACATAATTCCATCGAATTGATTTCACAATGCCATGCTCTTTAACACTTTACCAAAAACCCTTTTTCATATAAACACATAAATATCTTTAAAGCTTGTTAAAATCATAAAACCCATGCCCATGAGATTTAGGATAGCCCGCGTACCTTATGTTTTCTAATCTTGGGAAAAAAACCCTAATCTTGAAGCTTTCTTGAAGTTTCTTGGACTTAGCGATCCCGAATTCTAGATTACTTGTAAAAAGAGTTAAATTGTTGCTCTTGGGATTAGGTTAGGGTTTCTTGGATAGAAAAGTGAAAGAGAATAGGCAAAAAATATTTCAACCAACATCTTAACTGGTGTTTTTACGACTTGGTTTGAGAGGGAAAGACTTAACTGCCCTTTAGACATTTAAATTCATATCTGGATTGCATTTTGGACTCTCATCGCGATGTGGTCTAATCGCGATGTATTACTGGTTCTGACGAAAATTATCATAATATTTTGCTCAGGTATCGAATTAATGTGAAATTGTTATTGTTGGAATGCTGACTCAATTATACAATTTGGTGAGTCTTGAGCTGAAAAATTCTACATACATCAAAAGTTATACACTTTGAAAGTTGACCCTTGTAGAATCGAGTATCAAAATTTGGACGAATCAAAGATTCTTAACTCAAATTTGCTCTAAGTAATTTCTATGAACATTTTTTACCTCATAATCACTTCACACTCTAGGATAAATATCATGACACGTGAATTTAAATATAAATTATGGGATTAGAGTTTAAACATGTAGGAATGACGAGTTGATTTCTAGCTCAAAAATGCTAGGTGTTATATTATCTCCCCCTTGGGATCATTCGTCCCCGAATAATGGGTAGGGACTTGTTGAAATTCTAAAAGTGTAGAAGAAATAACATAACCTCGCATTGAACATTTTTCCTCAATAAAATTTGCAAAGGCATCAAACGAGTTTCATGATAACCACTTGTAAAACGTGTAAGCACGAAGCTTGAGGTAATGAAACTTTACATAGGGATGATCTCGCACATGAGATCTATGAATCATATTCATCACAACATAGGGTATGTATTTATCTGGTGATCATAGACCTGATTTTCATTGGTACAATCATTGATGAGATTTCATGGGAGATAGGGATAAAAGCATTCTCTACTTTACACGATATAACTAATAGGCTCAAACTTAGAGACACTATTCGACTATGACCCAATATTAAAAAACATACTTTATCATATCCAACTTACAATTCTCCCATCACACATCGAACCACAAGAGTCTGACTCCCATTATATAATACTCCTATGTTTAAGCCTAACTCAGAGAAAAAAGGTGCTAGCTTAAGCTATGGGACTCCATACTCTACATCCCTTTAAGAAGATTACTTCACCTTATCACTACCATCAAACACCCTCAGGTTTTAATTCAGGGAATACTAACCATATAGTACATGGGTTGTGTTTTCATCAATCACTACATTCAAGCCTATTATTACTACACCCACTTCATGGATCTCCCCACTAAGACCAACAATTTCAATCACTCTCACAAGTATTTTTGCTTCATACCTCTTTCCAAACTATTTAACATAACAAAAGTCCATATCCTTCTTTCTTCCATCATCTATAACCCTAGTTAAGGAAATCACATCAAAATTTTCACATTTAAGAACATCTACTCCCCCTTCCTAAGTCACTACTACTCTTCCATAACTACTATCATACTATCATTCAGAGGGTTATTAAGGGACCCGAGCATGAACATCATGAATGGGAGAAACACTACATAATTATAACCCATATTTTTCGTTCTACTCAAGGTGGGACATAAGGTGAAGATACGATACAATCATGAAGTACTTCATAAATTAAGTGTCTGGATCCTAAGTAGAGAGTCGCTCTGTCATAAACACAACATAGAATGAGTCATTAGGATAGACCATAGCGAGAAATATGAGCACTTACATCACGAGTCGTATAACATAAGTTTGGAATTCATGAAGTCAATGATTGAGACAAGGACTTCTACTCAAAGCTATCGCTTCTCCTTTTTAGAGTTGACATAGTCATGAGTTCGCACAACTTTATCATTTTGGCTAATCCCGACATAAAATGATTCAGTGACATATAGAAACATATTTTCTTAGGTCCAAGCATAATGTGAGACATGGATTTTTATGGATAATGAGCAACCTAACATAGGGCTTGAATACTTTAAAGATTGGGTTACTGAGATATCATTACTTCTAGTTTGGAGGTCAGATCATAACATAAGTTGCAAAAACTCGAACCTTGAGCATAGGCATGACTTCAATACATAAGACATTGGTAGAATATCCTCATAAAATTGAAGTTGGAGGAGCTAGCTTGAATAGGAATAGATTTTATCATGACTCTTTACTGAAAATTAACACCTCAAGAAAATTCGGGTACAACCTTAATTCATCATCTCCCCCGTAGATCAAATTTACAATCCTAGACTTGAGGACATATCTTCTCATTAAGTCTACAAGCACAACCCTCAATACAATGGGGTATCACCATACACATAAATGCTAAACTCCCTCCTGATAAACTATACTGTAAAGGCATTGTTTTCCAGAAATGTTACTCATAACTTTCGCGAGACTCTATAGCCATCACCCTATCACTACCACTATCATGAGCATACACATCCACACTCCTTATCATATAATAATTCATTCTCCACTACTTAATATGCCAACATTAGACCTCTACTTACATACTTACAATCTTAAAATAAATTTGAAAGATTATACCGAAGACGCATATTACCTACCTAAATTTCCTTAGGTGAACTATAAATAACACCATACAAAAACTCCCCGAACTTCTCCATACTATAAAATTCAAGAACGTGAACTAGGTACACATGACACTTATTCATATAAAACCTTATCAAACAACATACTACCTGGGGGTTCAACTTATTCTTATATACTCACGCTTTTATCCACTTAATGATACAACCACAATTCGTTATTTTACTTTTGTTCTCATGTATACATATATATCACAATTGTCCACTCATTATTCCACAAGTTGCCAAGCTAGGTTATTGCATAAATCAAAGCACAAGTTGCCAATCTTAAGATACTATTTTTATCACCACCATCCACATCTAAAGTTCAAGCCTATAGTCTAGTATCTATGATGTACCACCAATAAAGCATGCCAAATGTTATACTAGTCCATCGAATTAGGAAATCAACCCAAATACCTCATTTCACTTAACTACTACCTACAATCACATCCCTTTCCATGCCATTACTACTACACCTTAAAATCTACTACTTACCTTCTCATATGTAGTACTAGTTTACAACTACTAAAGAAATAAAAGTCAAGGGAGTAAAGTCACATAATAGACATAGTTGACCTTAATCTTATAATATAACCCATTATAATCTTATCTACATATTCTACTTTCTCACATCATACTTACTTACCCAAGCATACGTTTAGACTACCTTCAAATTCTACTCATGCCAAGGAGTCTCTACCCATAACTTATAGACTAATCTACCCCTTTCCATTCACAATATTTAAGTAATTTTTATGACCACAACAACTACCCATTCTGAGATCCTTCCCTATTTTGAATAAATAATAATCATAGCCAAACAGTTTCTCCACAGACTACCATATACTCTAAAATTTTTTCTACAATATTGGATGATCACCAAAAAATAGTAACCCACCCCTTAGGCAAGGGTTATACCACTCAAACTACTTACTTATGCAAAAGTCACCCTCACCCTAACTTCTAACCTTATGACTTTATTCCACTAACTTTGGGATCGTCTTACAACTAATAGGGAATGACACCTTAACACATACTCTACTTGGGTAGAAATATTTCACCAATATTTTGACATATGCCACTACCATTAAGCAGTCGCTCTAGCTGATAATGAAGGTAAGAGTATTGTGGCATTCTTAAAGAGGAATATCTTCTCTCGTTTTGGGGTACCCCATACCATCATAAGCGATGGAGGATCACATTTCTGCAACAAGCTGTTCAGAGCCGTATTGGCAAAGTATGGGGTTAAGCAACATAAGGTAGCTACACCGTACCACCCACAAACTAATGGGCAGGTGGAGGTTTCAAATCGGGAAATCAAGTTGATCCTTGCTAAGACTGTGAATGCCAGCAGGAAAGATTGGTCCAGGAAGATGGACGATGCCTTATGGGCATATAGGACCGCATTTAAGACATCAATTGGCATGTCACCATACCAACTAGTTTATGGAAAGGCTTGTCACTTGCCAGTTGAGCTAGAACATAAAGCATTGTGGGCACTGAAGCAGCTTAACCTGAACTGGGATAATGCTATAAATATGAGATTGGGACAGCTAAACAAGATGGATGAATTCCGTCTAAATACATATGAAAGAGCAGATCTTTACAAAGAAAGGATGAAAAAGTACCATGATCGGAGGATTATCCAACGAAACTTTCAGAAATGTGATTTGGTACTCTTTTTCAACTCCAGACTAAAGCTGTTTCCAGGTAAGTTGAAATTTAAATGGTCTGGTCCATTCAGAATCAGCCAAGTCTACTCATCTGGAGTAGTCGAGTTAGAAAACAATGATGGTGGTGTATTTAAGGTGAATGGACAAAGAGTGAAGCTATATATCGGTCCAACCGAATCGATAAAATGTATAGCCACCATATATCTCGATGAAGTCTGAGTAATCGAGATAACTATGTCGTGCTGCGACAATAAATCAAGCACTACATGGGAGGCAACCCATCATTTTATTCATTTTTGTTTTACTAGGAGTTTGTTTTTGGTAAATAAAAATTCAAAAAGAAGAGTCGAGCCACGACCAAAACTAAGGCGCTTGGTGGGAGGCAACCCATCCTTCTAATCATTTTTGTTGTTTTTGATTAAGTGTAGGTGCATGAAGTACAAAGAAGAAGATTAGACCCAATTTTGATTTGGAAGTGAGTCATGTCAATGGTGGTAAGTCTAGGAATGATGGAACAATACAGGTAAGTGGGAGTGGTCAAATGTGTAAGGTTCAAGTATGATTTGCATTAGAGTCGCGCCTCGAGTTATGTAGGTTCGACCCAAAGAAAAAGTTTTGTGATGCGACTTTATTTTGTGACACCGAGGTATGGACCTTTTTCGACCAAGAGTGCGCCGTTTTTTCAATTGCCTATGCCAACATAGGCAATAGGTTAGGCGCCGCCTATGCCATTGCCTATGCTCACTGTCTCACATAGGCGATAGGCTAGGCGCCGCCTATGCCAACATAGGCAATAGGTTAGGTGCCGCCTATGCCATTGCCTATGCACACTGTCTAGCATAGGCAATAGGCTACGCGCCGCCTATGCCAACATAGGCAATAGGTTAGGCGCCGCCTATGCCAACATAGGCAATAGGTTAGGTGCCGCCTACTTATGCTTAGGCAATCCTAAGGGCGTCGCCTACTTATGCTCTTTTCCTACTAACCTGTTTGTGAATGGACCAACCCGACCCATGTCTTATCCTTTAAATGTATCCTTTACCCTTAAACACCATTACATGTTTCCTCAACCTAAGCGACGCCCAACATATCCTTGCCCTCTCCAAGCCCTTCTTTTTTCTTATCTAATCCTGCAGGCTCACCTTCCCGATTCATCACGAGTTTATCACCAAGTAACATGGCTCCGAAAGGACGACAGGGAAAGGAGAAAGCATCCACCTCTCAAAAAGGTCACAAAAGGTCAAGAAAGGACCAGGCTAATTCCTTCTCTCATCAAGTGCCTCAACGTACTTTTGGGATCAAATGGGTTCTGGAGGAAGAAGGGAAGGAATGGTATAGAAACAATAAAGTGAAGAAATATGTATATGTAGATTTGATGCAGAAGGAAAGTTTAGCAAAGAACTGCCCCCGCATTTTGGCAAAGATTATGGCACTAAATCTTGACTTTATCTTCCGAGACATGGGCAAATGTAATCTTAATTTGACTTGAGAGTTTTATGCCAACTGGTCCCTGAGGACTACGACAAATAAAGTAAAGATTTGGGGGCAAGTCTTGCAATTGAATGCTGATTTCTTCAACTTTTTCCTGGGTACTCCAAGTGTAGATCAATCACCACTCAAGGAGCTCTACAACAGACCTCCTTACAGAGCCATCAGACATACGTTGTGTGGATCAAGGTCCATCACCCGGTGGACTCATCACAAAGATAATGGTCGTCACAATACTTACCCATATGCTTGTTTGAACAGAGAAGCTCGTATATGGTTAAGAATAGTCAATTCCTACTTGATTCTTGGGACACAATACACTAAGGTCTCGAGTGATCGAGTCTGCTTGGTATATGCTCTAATGACAAATGTTCCCATCAACATTGGTGTAGTTATACGAACGTCGATGCGAAAAGCAAGGGTGCACAAAAGGTCCCATTTCAGTTTCGGTAATTTGTTGACTGCAATCTTAAGGAAAGAGCATATTGAGGAGGATCCAGCAGACCATAAGTTGCCATATAACCTGAAGAAGGTAGATCTCATGAAAATCAAAGATCCAGAAACTGGTCAAGGCATCAACCTTACCACTGCTGAGAGACATGCCTGAGATGAGAGTTTTTTCGCCATCTGTATGGCATGACTAGGTTCACTATGATGAATGGGGGTCGTGTGCCGACTGATGCAGAGCTTCAACAGTTAGACTATGACTACCCACTTAATGAGCATGCTCGAGCTATGTGTGGAATGAGGGTAAATTTTGAAGAACCTCTAGATGATGATGTGCCGACTGACGATGATCACCAGCTGCTAGACTCTGATGTGGAGGACAACTCTGATGATGAAGACTCTGATGATGATTCTGATGCAGGGGGTATGACCCCGGATGTAGAGGAGGAGTCTGACTAACCAGGTTTTTGCTTATTTATTTACACTAAGGGCAGTGTGTTCTATATTAGTGTGGGGTGAGGGTATATGTGGGTATATGTCTGCGGATTGCCTTGTCTTCTGTATTGCGTACTGCTTGCCTCCATTTATTCTATAGTTGTTTTGATTTAGTCATAGTTAGTTAGTTGTAATTAGTCATATTTTTGTATGAAATTGTTCTTATAGACGGCATAGCATTATAACAGGAGTTTGTGCTGAATCACTACTATTGAAACATTTAGGCTCTAAGTTGTGACTCATTCTGTGATAATTGCTTGTGGTTTAATTCATTTATCTGTTAGCTCAAGAATCTATAATGCTTCTAATTAAGTTGTCCATGTGCCATGTGTGTGTAAGGTTATTGTATATTCTTTCTTGCGACTGATGCTAGAACTTGCCTAGTGTGTGTGTGAAGCAAAATAAAGATTGTGAGTTTAGGAGATGATTTAGGCATTTCTTTGGCAGCCCTAATTTGTTTATCTTCTTTTTACCTACCTTCATACATTTTCCTAGTGAACACCCATTAGGCCTTTAGCTATTTTCTTTGGCAACCTAATAAGTAGCCTAATCCAATTTTTTTGAAAAGACCATAATTTGATCCAAAATATCCTAAGTGCTTTAAATGGTAGAATCAAGTTAAGTAAAGAGTGTGGTAAAATAAGAGGATAATGGTGAAAGTGATGCCCCAAAGTTTAGTCATTGGTACATGAAAATATTGAGATCGTGAGTGGCGCCCTAGTCCTTTCTTGGACATTATGCACCTCGACTAACACAAATAGTCTAAACTGAGGGTGGCTATCATAGGGATGCTAAAAAAAACATAAAAAAAAGAAAAAATAAAGAGTTGTATATTCCCATCATAGTGTTTTTAATTGAGTAACGAAATGGGTAATGAAAGATAGAGTGGTTGGTAGATGAAAGGAAGGCAGAGTGGTTGTTAAAAGTTAGTATCAAAGGCTTAATGTAGTGTATTAAAGCGCTTAGGGAACATAGTCACCATTTCTGGCCAAAATAGTCCTACCCGTCCCTTTAGCCTACTTTACAACCCATAAAGACCTATTTGATCCTAACCTTAGCATTCTGATATCAGTGGAGCATTACACTAAGGGCAAGCATATGGTCATCAGTTGTAATCTAAGAATTCTTTGTGAGAGTGAGAGCAAGCAAGTTCTTATACCCATATTTCTGAAAAATGCAAAACTATAAATGATTATGGGTAACATTTTGTGTGAGCACATATGGTTGATGATTGTTGGGTTGTTTTATATGATTTCTTTTGGCTTAACTTGTGTATACGAATTAACCAACTTAATGAGTCTATGTTGGAGGGTAAGTTGTTTCTAGTAATGATCAAGAAATCTACTCTTTGTTAATAATTGCAGTGTATGTCTTGTTGAAAATTTTGTGTTGCTCTTATGAAGTTTAGTTAGGGATTCGCATGGATGTACTATTTTGTTCGAGGGAAAACAAAGCTTTAAGTGTGGGGTGGTGATGTTGGGCGTATTTATACGTCTGAGCACCATAACTTACCCATGTTTTAGCTAAGTTTTGAGAATAAAATACATAAGTCTTGCACTTTTAGTCTATTTTCAGTTAAGTGAGCTGACCTATGTGATTATTATGCTTTTCAGGTACTAATGAGGAAGATTTCAGAACTTTGGGGACCTGTGGACAGCAAAGGAAAACTTCACATAAAAAGGAAAGCAGCTTTTGGACTGAATATACTGTATGAGAACTTTTTCTCAGGCAAACTGAATATTTTTAAATAGTTAAGGATACAGTAGCAATTTATTAGACAAGGATGTTATTAAAAGCCTTATGGCTGAATTTTTAGGGACAATTCAGATTCTATATTATTTGTAACACAAGGAAAAATAGCTTAGCATGAGAACGGAGAGGGAGAAACGTGTTTCTCTCTTATTGTCGCTAGTCACCTTCATTACCAAGATCATTCTAAGTTTTGGCATGATGAATATTTCTATGTTGATTTCTGTTTTATTCATGAGTAGCTAAGCTTATTTGTTAGGGTTATGGAAACCTTGTAGTATACTCTCTATTGCTATGGGTTTTTAAATTTATGTTGTGTTAATCCACTTATATCATTACTCTCTTTGTTTTGATTGAATTCTTGTGGTTGCAAACATAGGGAATGCGCCATTATAGCAATAACTTGTTCGATAGAAAAGTTATTGTTTGGAAAAGAGAGTGTGACAAGAAAATAGGGTTTCCAACCTCTATTTTACACGTTAATGCCCTAGAAGGATTAACTTCTTGGAGAGTTCGTACAATTGGTTGTACACTTTGGATTCGAGAGAACTAAGGTGAATAAATTCTTGATGGTTGAAAAACACTTGGATTTAGAATTAGAATACGTCTCTCTATAAGTGCATGCATGTATAAAACCCATATTACTCATAGTTAATAGAGAAGTAGAAGCTACAAGGTGGACATAACCCTAACTTGTCATTCTCTGTGATCAATTATTATTACACATATCTTCTCATTTGTTACACTAACAATATTATTGTGCACTTAAACTCAAACCCCCCTTACCTTGGAACCTTCGATCAACAGTCTAATAATAATCGCAATACTTAGTGACCATAGTATTCCCTATGGGATTCGACACCCAACCCAGTTGGGTTCTATATTTGACAGCGACCACTTACACTTTCTAACGAGAGTTGTAATTTTTGCGTATCACCAGGGTCAAAACAGGTTTATTGTAATCAAATAAGAAAGTGAAAATATTAAAACAACAAAATAGGTCAACTTAGGCTTAAATTAGGGTTCAAGAGATACTTATACTCATTTGGTCATTCATTTAGGCTAAGAATGGACTTATTAAAAAACAGGCTATGATCATGTCCCAACTAACTATCCTACAACCTAAGCAAAACTAATCGGCAAGTTTTGAATTAAATGCACAAAGTGAACTAAGTAAATACCTCATATACAAATTATACATGGTTGTATTATCAACTACTACCAATCCGGTTCATCTAATGCTACTATGGTTATTTTGTCCCTAATACTAACTCCATAACAAGATTTGACAATGATCACACAAATATTCACAACACCCAGTTCAGTATTTCTTTTTGGAAGAGTATCATATTTTTCCAAACACTTAAAAACACAAATAAAATATGTTTACTGCATTTAGGTTACTTATTTTTCTTCTAATTAAAGAAAAATAACACATAACACATATCATGACACAATACAATACCTAAACATGCTAGCTGTACTATGATAGCATACTTGGGGAAAAAAGACACAGCAATAAAACCCCAGGTGGTTGGTACACCTCTACCCCTAACTAAAAGTTGATGCACTATTTTTAGTGTATATTGTAAAATAACAAAAAAAAGGTTTAGGGACATACCTGGGATGCTCTAGGCATTAGAAGTGAGCTTTCCCCTAGTTGGGGCATCATGTGGCTCATCATTAGAAGGGTGGTGGTGCTCAACTAGAAGAGGTACCTAATGCTATCTGGGCACACCTATCGTTATCAACATTAATATGAGTCACAGACTCTATAGTAGCCTTCCTCTAGGCCTTTCTAAACTCCTCATCTGAGACACGCTACTACTCCTGCTCACATTTTCTCTTAGCCTCAATAGTTTCAGCCTCATCATCCTCAACAAATAAATCAAAAATCAGTGATGGTAGTGGTCTAAGTAGTGGCTTCATAAAGAAGGGTACCTCTAGAGCGATGAATGGAACATAACTCTCATCTAAAGAGCACATCTCAGATCTTAACATAACCACCTCCTCGCGCAGGCCTAACAAGTCGGGTACCTAAGCCTTGCAAAGTCGATCTCCTATTTGGGACGTAAAATTATCGATACACTAGTGCAACTCTCTCATGAACCTCACCAGGACGGTCGTTATCCTAGCCTTTAATCTCACCTCAAATGCCTCTAATATGGTCTGTACTCATGGCCAAATCTATCTAAATAATGAGGACAACTGGGACTCGATATATTTTTGGAAATCACTCAACCCTTATTGTCGATCTGCTAACTACTATATGAAATCCTGGGAT
The DNA here is from genome assembly GCF_002878395.1 of Capsicum annuum. Lineage (NCBI taxonomy): Eukaryota > Viridiplantae > Streptophyta > Magnoliopsida > Solanales > Solanaceae > Capsicum > Capsicum annuum. The sequence goes on along the minus strand of NC_061116.1, from coordinate 52,858,807 downwards.
ACAATAATCAAACCTAAAACTAGTGAGTGAGGGGGAAACATAGAAATATAAGTTAGACCTGAGGTACCCGCAACCCCTTCACTGCCTGCAGTAGTCGAAGGCTCTACCTTCTAGCTACTTGTATCAATATCACCACCATATATTGGCCAATCAACATGATCATCCAATACAAAAGGCCTCTAAGCGGGTCGCTCCTGAAGATGTTGAAGGTTGTGCTCCTTGTGGCGCAATGGGGTTGGCATCATCCTTAATTAACCCAACTTTTGTAGGTAGCCTCTACCCTATGATCTAACTCTAGAATAACTAGTACCCCTACCACATCATATAATCTCTATACCAAATAGGGTAAAGGAATAGCAATGAACTCTCGGAATGCCCACTCATGAATATCATCTTGAATCCACCTAGCAAAAATAATGTCATAACCATTTGTAAGGCTAGAAATTAGTACAGCTTGATCCCATGTGAGCACATTATCAACAGATATGTGACTCAATCTGTGCCTCACAATAGTCTACCAAAACTTTTCTAGAAATCATAGCAAAGCCTTCTTAATTTTGAAATCATAGAAAATCCTTTTTAATCTATGCGTTCCCCTCAATAGAAGGGGCATCAGTATCCAACTCAACAATGTGTTAAGCTACCCATCTATCCAAGTCTTTCATTTTCTCTCTCTATTTAATATGTTTTATAGTACGTATGATCCTCATAAGCCTTAACCTATATTCAAACATTATTGTAGTGGCCAACCCCATAAACTCCAACCCAAATAAAAATTGTCATATGATCTCCTTAAATAAATCAACCTTAACCACTTTGACTAGTGTATGAGTTAGTAGGGGCTAGTCCTGCTATCTCCCCTCGATTAGGGTGATCAATTATACAGACGTCTTATAAGAATCATAAAAACCCCAAATTATCTCTGGGTTATAGGATCGTAAAGGTTGATTGATCCAGTGAAGTCTATATCTATCTAAAGTAGTCTGCAGGTCTAGAGTACCTACCAAAATGGCAAGCTCAATTCATGTCTCCTTAAAAATACTACACCACAGTCTGAACTTCTTAGAAATAACACTATCTCTATCATATATGCTCTACATACCCTCCACACACCATCTCAAATTAACTTGAGCAAGTGGTAATACAGACTCCTAAGTGACAAAAGCTAAAAAAATACATCCTGAGTACCCTGTGTGGAAGTAGAAATATCCTGAGTACCTTATATTGTATCATCACCCTCATCATATTAGTATGCATCGATCTCTTGGGCACTGGTACAAATGCAGACTCCAACCCCTCAGGGGGCGACTGAATTCTCCTTACCAAAACTAGAATCGGACTCGTCTTTTCCTTCATCAGATGGGGGAGGGACAAAAGAGTGTGGTGGTGAAGTCATAGTTAACTTCATTGGAGGTCTAGTTTAGATAATACAAGGCAGGTTAGCCTACGTGCTAGAATGAGTAGAGAGCCTGACTGAATAGCAGCCCTGGCCACTGCCTGTCTTTGAGTTTGGCCACTAGTTTGGCATTGAGCCAAGGGTGTACTATCAATGGGGTACTCCTTCGAGGATCCAATCCATTCGAGAGACTCATCTCTCAACTTGGACTGCACGCCCTTCTTTGGTGTAGCTTTGGGTTCCATAATACGTGTAAAGAGAATTGTTAGTTATTGAAACACAATAACAGAATAGGAAACAAGAAGAAAATTAAAATTCTAACTTAGGTCCTACCTATGCCCCTACCTAATGGTCATAGATGGCACCTACATGGTAGTATGTAGCCTCTTAGATAACAGATAAAGCCTCTAAAATTTCAAAGCTTCAAGTCTGAAACCTATGTGGCCATCTAGGGGCTCATAGGTACTACCTACATGTCGTAGGTACGTTCAAAGGTAGAAACCTGAGGGTGTTTCAAAATTTCCAATCCAACATAGATATTTTCCATTTTTTAGACCAATTTCAACCATTATAATATGCATTAATTCAATTTCCATAAGTATTTAAAGATATATATGAGTTAATCAACTTTTACTCTACTTGTACGTGTATGCATAAGTTTTTTCAATCAAAATCAAGTTTGTATCATGAATAAATTTACCTTGAGTAAAAATTGTAGAAAAAGAAGGAGACATAGTGATTTTTCCCCAAACTGTGTAATACATATGTGGCTGATAATAAGGAGTAGTGTTTGCCTTTTGATCTTTTAAATGGTAGAAGAAGAGTTCGAATTTAAGTGGGAAGTTTTATCTATTAAGTAAATGGGTTAAAAGGGTTTGATTTAGGGTTATAAGGGCATGGGTGGCTAATTCGGGTTGGGTCGAGTTGGCCAGACCCATAATTTAATTTGTTTTTTCATTATTTTAGACCCTACCTATAGGCCAACTTACGGTCCATAGGTTGTACCTACATGCCTATAGATAGGTCTTGTAAGAAGGTTTTTACAACCCTTTTTTTCTCTAACTCCTACGACCCAACCTATAGGGTTGTAGGTTGTACCTATGGTATCATAGGTAGGGGTTGGAGGTTGAAGTTCATAGACTCAAAGTTTTCTTTTGATTCCCATAACTCAACTTACATGTCGTATGTTGGCCCTACAATCTTGTAGGCTGAGTCATAGGTTTACTTACCTGGACTTGTCTGAAATTTTGCAATTTTACCATTTTTTAGGTTTTTATCAATGCTTTATAACCTACAAAACATAGACAAAGTAAACACTAAAACCTTGGGTTGCTTCCTAAGCAGCACTTGATTTAATATCGCGACATGGTGTGGATATGTTGGGTACTCATACTTCACCAACAAGCCCATGGATTGACTCCCATGAAGCGCCTGATTTGACATCGTGGCACGACTCAGCTCCCTAGGCTAATCAAACTTCACCAAGGCTAACATTCTCACTAACTTTCAACTCCTCTGTTCTTCTCATGTAATGCTTAACGTGATAACCATTCACCTTGAATGGGGTATATCCATAATGCTTTATCTCAATTGCACCATGTGGAAGTATTTTACCACGGTGAATGATCTAGACTACCTAGACTTCAACTTAGCAAAAAACAAGCGAAGTCTTGAATTATACAACACGACCATATTATCGAGTTGGAATACTTTCTTCTCATTTTTATTGTCATGGTACAACTTCATCTTCTCCTTACAAAAAGTTGAACTTTCATAAGAATGGATGATAAACTCATCTAACTCATTATCATATCCAATCTCAAGTGTGCAACATTACTCCACTAGAAATTCAGCTTCTGCAATTGCCACAGTGCCTTATGCTCAGTTCGACCAGCAAGTGGCATGCCTTGTCGTACATAAGTTGATAAGGTGAAGCACCTATGGGAGTTTTGTAAGCTATTTTTTAGGCCTACAACATATCATATAACTTTCTCAATCAGTCATTCTGGTTGGCATTCACAGTCTACGCTATATTAGACTTGATCTCATAGTTGGAGACTTAAATCTACTAACTTATCTGCGGATGGTAAGGTGTTGCCACTTTATGTTTAAATACATATTTATCAAGTAGGTATTTGAATAGAAGATTGAAAAAATGGATATCACTATCACTGATAATAACTCATGGAGTACTAAATTGAGAGAAAATATTTTTCTTCAAAAATATTGTGACACTTTGGCCTTCATTTTAGGGAAGTGCAACTATTTATGCCCACTAAGACACATACTCAACTACTATCAAGATATATTTTATACCATGTGAACTCATGAATGGACCCATGAATTTAATACCACATATATCAAACAACTCAAATTCAAGAATAGCTTTCATGGGTAACTCATGCTTTCTACAAATATTACGGTACCTTTGGTATTGGTAACAAGCCTGAGCTTAGTCATGTGCATCTTTATAGACCGTCGGCCAGTTATAACCACATTGTAGTATATTGTGGGTTGTACGAGTACCTCCATGGTGACCCCCAACTAGAGAGGAATGATGACATGAGAAGAAAGTCGGTTAATTTTAAAAACCGTTTGTTCCTTAATAAGGTTTCCTTCTTCGTGCAAGAGGGGCCTTAACAAAGGGAAGAACAAGTTTTGAAAAAGAAATTTGTTCAGAATTCCCTAATGCATTTTGGGATAGGAAGAAACACTTGGTCGAACTTCCTTATATCCCTGGGTTCGACGAACAAAATATTCCCACTAAGGCCAGACCTATCCAAATGAACCATGAGATGATGGAAATCTGCAAGAAGGAAATAGATCATCTCCTCAAAAATGGTATCATCCGAAGCTCTAACTCCCCTTGGAGTTGCTCTGCCTTTTATGTTAATAACAGTGCAGAGAAAACAAGTTAATTGTTTGTCACTTTAATTTCGATGTTTGTAACCAAGATTTTATGAAATAACTAGAATTATGTTCACTAGGGCTTACAGTACATGAAGGATGCTAAAGGTGACTCAAGATTCTCACGGTGGTTAGGATAACAAGCTATCTTTATCCATGATATGCTCAAATGTCTCTCGACCTATTTAAGTGTCTAATTTCCTAATCGTCTCAAACTTAGGAAATCACTATTCACTGCCCAGATTTTATCTCAGGTTAATCCACCATGCTACAACGCTGATTATTAAACGAAGTATTTTCAAGTTCCTGTTGATAATTCACTTCCTACTGTGTATGATTTATTTCTCATGTAAATCAAAATAGGTGTGACTACTGTTCGCAACCAATAGACGTTAATTAAAATCTCAGAATTATCAAGAAATCCTAACACCTATTAAATATTGAGTGTTTATCACATCATCAGGACCTAACCCTAGATCCCATAATTCAGGTTAAAGGAATTTAGCCGCTCATGATGTAAAAATCGAAGCAACTAGTTGAATTCAAGATTGAAACATAAACTTACCACAAGATGAATAAAAACCAGAGATTCTCAGATTAAATCACAATGGAAATCCCAAAATAATGATAATAATGTCTTCAAAGTATTTTCTTTTTCAAGCCAAGAAACTCGAGACAGAAAATATCAAATTACGTCTCTTAAAACTCAAGTGCCAACCCCTAGAAAAACCCTAAATAATGTTTTTATAGTTAATCTTAAATAAGGAAATAAAATTAAAGTCACAACTTTTTCTTGAAATAGATGATAACATCCATGATAGCTTATCAAGGATGTCGTCATATCCTCTCCACTTTTGGCTTCTTTGTCTAAGGCTGACGACGACGTTGACACCTTATCACCAACCTGACGGCTTATCATGAACCTCATCACTAAAATGTCTTTAACTCCTATTCTCTATTTAAGGATGACGACATTCATGATGTCATATCACCATATGTCATCACAGGCTTCAACTCATACTTAAGTCTGACAACAACTGTAATAGCCTATCATAGGGCTGATGACTTATCAAGATGTCGTCGGCCACACTTCTCTTCATATTTCTCTAGATTTTAATTGTTTTTCTTCCATTCTTGTTGGTTCTCTATCCGATCAGCTTAAATTGTAAAATCAAACATAAGCAAATCAAAAACTACAAAAGTTGCTTAAGACTTCTCAATTATTCTTGGTTAAAGGTCTTAAATGTGTTAGAAATCGCTCACACATCAACACCCTCAACTAAAAATAATTGCTTGTCCTCAAGCAACTAAAACACAACACTACGATGCTTAACCAAGAGACACATGAGATACCTATGATAATTGATTATCAATTTTAGTTCAAAACACATTACTCTCTCCATTTTAAATCTCCTTAAACCCGATTGTGTATATCCATGAAGATCAACAATGTGACAGAAAGGAATCAAGATATGGAATCAACTTACAAACAATAACTATGCGTATGTAGAAATTACACTACCCAAACAAGTTAGAAACTAGCAATGTAACCAGTGTGCCCTCACTACAAAGAAGTCCCACATAACTTATATTAGATATTACATATGTAACCATGAGGACAGTGACCAGACACTCGCTCTCAGAATGAAATTCTAACCAATGTATGCCGAATACCATAGACTTGCCCTTATTTTCTTTACCAAGACTTTCAGACAGGTCAGCTAGGATCACTATAGATCTTCTCTTAGGCTTGTAATATAGGCTAGGGGCTGTTATGATACTCGATAATATTTAAAGTAACTAAGCCTCCTAGACACTACACTAGCTTTTGGGGTTTCACTTATTAGCCTTTTTCTATTCTTCTCTTTTCTTGATCACACTTATTCAAGATGGGTGCGGTTCTTTTCTACAGTCCCTTTTTTTCTCACAACTTTTCTTTTCTTGCTCTTTTCCACCGCACCCAGCTTTTTATTCTTTTCTTTTACTCTACCTTTCTTCATACAAATTTTACATCATGCACCCCTATGATAGCCACCCTCAACTTAGGCCATTTGCCTAAGTCAAGGTGCACAGTGTCCAAGGAGGACCAGGGCCAAAATAGGTTCTTTATGATATAAACTGGAAAAGTGACAGGTGTCATAAAAAGAAATAGGCTAATCAGGATTAAAGCAGGGATCAAGGGATATTCTACATACAGGGAAGGTTATTTAGGCTAAAAGTGAGCTAATATCAAAACGTCCTATGATCCTTTCCTAACCCCTATCCTTCAACTAAGGTAAGACTAACCAGGTAAGTTTTGGATTTCAATATACACCGGGAACTAGGTAGTATCTCACACACACATGACACCAAGGTACATCACATGCTACTACCCATTCGGTTCATGCAATTGTTTAGCAATGGTTATTATGTTACCAGAACAAATGTCATAACAAGTTGCACAGTGGTCACACAAAAATGCATATCACAACATTATAAAACAGACCTTTGGAGAGGTGTTCAAAAATTAACAAAAATATGTCAACTACCGTAGATACTTATTTTCCTAACAGTTAACGATAACACAACACAAAATAAAACATAATATGTCTAAACATGCCGGCTCTTCTAGAAACAAGACTCCAAGGAAAAGAGGCACGACAACAAAAACCCACAGAGGACATCAACACCCACAAGTAGCCCTACCCTCAACTTAAAATCATGCAATGTACCCAATGCATCAAACCAAAACAAGAGAGTTACAAACATACCTGTGGCACCGCAGGTGCAATGATCTGATGTCAATCACTTAATATGAACACAAACAACAAAATACCTTGGGTTGCCTCCCAAGAAACGCCTAATTTAGTGTCACGACATAACTCAGTTATCTTGACTACTCAGACTTCATCAAGATACCTTGTTGATAATTATTTATGTCTCCACTTAGAGGATTTGAAACGTCGACCCAACTTTTGATCAATACATCTTCGAGGTGTGTTGGGAAAATTTGAGGGCATGATAAGGAATGTTCTATCACGCCACTTCGAAGACTTGAATTGCTTTCCTAATTTTGCATCGAACTTTCGTGTGGGCTCATTTGGAAATTGTAAGAGTCTTAAACAACCACTAAATAGACATCGATCTTTAAGCTTCTTGGCCTTTAAGATTTGGGTTGTAGTATACCCTTTTGGAAGGACAAACTCTAAACTGTAAGAATCGTCTTCCTCATTTTCAAAATTCATCATTTGTTTGGGTACTTCAATTTTCATCACATCCACAAAGAATAATGTTTAATAGTGGTTCAAATGAGGACGAAGTCTCAATTTTGAAGTAGCATCCCTATTAGTATTTTTACCCCAAAATAGACTAAAGTCTTCACAAGGATTGTGCTTGATTTCTTCTTTTGACTCTATTACCATCTCCCCATCTTTGGCATCTTCATTCATAAATGGTCAGTTGGTTGGAAAGTCAGCAAGGGTTGCTCAACATCAAGCTCATCATCAATATCGGATTCTTGCTCCTCATCTTTACACTCTTCCATTATGTTAAATGATTCCACAGACAAGATATCATCTAAATATAAAGTGGAAAAGTGCTTTGAATGCTTGACCTCTATATCCATATCCTCTATTATTATTCTTTTCTCATTATTTGCGCTTATGTCTTGATGTATATCACGTATGATATCATTCATTGTGTCCATGCACTCAAAAATTAGTTGAAGCATAGCTTCAATGCCACTCTTTTTAGTGCTTTATTCTTCCTGTTCTTGACCATAAGACCTATCAAAATCATAAGAAAAACTATAATTTGGGTTAGCACACCAAGGAGAGGGGGCATTTAGGCAATCACTCCAATATCCATCTTGACCACCACATAATGAACAATCATACTCCTGGTAGGATGGAGATGGTGCACACATCTCTCTCCGGGGAGCATATCTACAATCTTTCCAAAAGTGAGGTCGATCACAATATGGACATGGATCATCAAGATAAGATTTTCCACCACTAAGCTCATGTTCATTCCATGATGCCATAGAAATAAGTAAAC
>NC_061116.1:52822713-52847469 GCF_002878395.1 Capsicum annuum | reverse complement strand
ACTTTAATTTAGTGCAAGGCGATCATCGTCAATATATTTACCTAACTCTGGAGTCGAGGTCGAATCCACAGGGAATAATGTGAATGGCGATTAAACTTGTTTGAAACTAAAGCTCCAAGTTAAATTCAAATAAATGATATGAAAAAATAAAATGGGGGTCTAGGTTTAAAAAGTTGTTTGTTTGTCACTTTAATTTCGATGTTTGTAACCAAGATTTTATAAAATAACCAGAATTATGTTTACTAAGGCTTACGGTACATGACAGATGCTAAAAGTGACTCAAGATTCTCATGGTGGTCAGGATAACAAGCTATCTTTTTGATGATATACTCAAATATCTCTCGACCTATTTAAGCGTCTAATTTCTTAATCCTCTCGGACTTAGTAAATCGTTATTCAATGCCCAGATTTTACCTCAGGTTAATCAACCTTGTTACAGTGCTGATTATTAAACAATGTATTTTCGAGACCCTATTGATAATTCACTTCCTACTGTATATGATTTCTTGCTCAAGCAAATCAAAGTAGGCATGTCGACTGTTTGCAACCAACAAATGTTAATTAAAATCTCAGAATTATCAAGAAATCCTAACACCTATAAAATCTTAAGTGTTTAGCACATCATCATCACCTAACCCTAGATCCCATAATTCAGGTTAAAGGAATTTAGCCGCCCATGATGTAATAACCGAAGCAACTAGTTGAATTCATGATTTGAAAGATAAACTTAAAAAAGATGAATAGAAACTAGAGATTTTCATATTAAATCACCATGGAAATCCTAAAATAATGATAATAATCTCTTCAAAGTATTTGCATTTTCAAGCCAAGAAACTCGAGAGAGAAAATATCAAATTATGTCTCTTAAAACTCAAGTGACAACCCCTATAAAAACCCTAAACAATTCTTTTTATAGTTAATCCTAAATAAGGAAATAAAATTAAAGTTACAATTTTTTCTTGGAATAGCTGATAAAATCTGTGATAGCTTATCAGGAGTCTGACGGCTTATCATGGATATCGTTAGCTCGTCTGCACTTTTGACTTCTGATGTCTAAGGATGGCGACAACATTGATGCCTTATCTCTAACTTGATGGCTTATCAAGAATGTCATCAAAAAAATGTCTTCAACTCCCATTCTCTGTTTAAGGATGACGACATTCATGACGGCGTATCACACTTTTGATGTCATATCATCAGATGTCATTACAGGCTTTAACTCATACTTAAGTCTGATAATAACTGTGATAGCCTATCACAGGATTGACGACTTATCATAGATATTGTCAGCCACACTTTTCTTCAGATTCCTCCAGATTTCAACTTCTTTGCTTCCATTCTTGTTAGTTTTCTATCCCATTAGCTTAAACTGTAAAATTAGACATAAACAAATCAAAAACAACAAAAGTTGCTTAAGACTTCACAATTATTCATGTTTAAAGGTCTTAAATATGTTAGCAATTGCTCACACATCAATCTTCTTAAACATGAACGTACCATATGCACATGTGAAAGTGTTTTTCTCTTTGTCCTCAAGGGAATTAGAAATTGAATTATACCCTGAATAACTATCAAGAAAACAATACCATCATCTACCGATAAGATGGTTTAACACCTAGTCCATGAATGGCATAAGAAAGTAATCCTTCTACGTCCAAGTATTTAGCTTTCGATAATACATACAAATTTTCCATCCCATGACTGTTCTCATGAGAACTAACTCATTTTTTTTATTTGAGACCACAGTGATCCCACCCTTTTCTGACACACACTGAATCGGTCTTACCCACTTGTTGTTAATAATAAGGTAAACCATACCTGTATCGACCCACATAATAATCTCCTTCTCACAACCTCTTGCATAGTTGGATTTAGATGACATTGATTCTCAATTATAAGCACGCATTCTAGTTTAAGCTGAATCTTATGAGTGCAAATTCCAAGGTGGAATTCTAATAATATCTAAAATAGTCTAACTAATGGACTATTTAAACCTCTGCAATACAAAAATAAGGCCTAAAACTATGAATCTAGAAAATCTATTACAATAATAACCGGTGAGGTATTATTAGTCCCTAATAATTCATAATGAAAAAGAGAAGAAAGGGCCTTCTATTCTAAGAATGGTGGCTCCTCAATAGATGGTCGAGTTTTTGGACGCTCTATGCTTTAAATTATTATCCAACTTCTTTGGTGCATAATAATAAGAACCTCTGCCAATAACTGCACTCGCCATCTCATCATAATCAGTGATCTCATCGCTATCAAAATTCATGATCATTGCTGCCAATGCCTCAATACCAAGACTCTTATCAATGGGTTCAATCAATGCATCTTCATCCATGGTGTCTATCACAAACTCCACCTACATATCTTTCAGATGCCTCATTGATTGACACACCTTGAAATTGACTTGTTCATCATTAAGATTGAATCTCATCTGTCCCATCTCTATGTCAACCAATGCCCTACCCATAGATAGAAAGAGCCTTTCCCATGTGATAGGGACGTTAAAATCTACCTTATAGAAAAGAATCACAAAGTTAGCTGGGAACATAAAAAAGCTACCTTCACCAACATATCACACAATATATCAACCTTCTTCTTCATAGTATGATTGACCATCAATAGTCTTATAGAAATCGGCTTAGGTGACCCAACCCCACTGCTTGTATACAACTAGCGGCATGAGTTTAATACTATCTCCCAAGTAACATAATGCTCATGAAAAATTGAAGGACCCAATAGTACAAAGAATAGTGAAAACTTTGGGATCCTCTTTTTCTCAACTAATGATTTGAAAGTAATATCACTATAGTGGTACATATTATCAGCGGGCTCAAAACTCGCCACCCACTTCTTAGTAACTAAATCTATCATGAACATTGCATAATCGAACATCCTCTCCAAAGCTTCTAGAAGAGGAATATTAATATATAATTTCTTCTATATCGACATGAAATTCTGATACTTTCCTTCTTTTTCTTTCTTCTTTAACCTTTGAGAAAAAGGTAAGAGAGGTCGTGGAATAGATTTTAATACTGGTTTGACCTCCTTACCCTTTCCTTTATCATTATCATCTCATTTTTATACACTCATCAATTTCTATGATGTATCACCATTAGTCACCAATGTTTTGATTTTAGCATTGGGTGCATCATCAACATCCATAGTATCATTCCTTTCCTCCTCAACCATAGGCATGGGTGGATCAATAGTGAATCTCATTCTTGAAATTTTGAATGGCATTGTTAGAAAGAGTTCCCGAATAAAGTTGATTCAATATAGCCGACATCTTCCAGAATTGCTACTCAACTTGCTTAATTGTGGTAGAGTGCAATTCTACTTTCTAAATCAATCCCAATATATCTACCTTAATCTTCTTAAGAAAACTCTCTTGGATATTTAAACCTTTCTAGCAAGAAATGCTTCCATTCAAGAGTTAGCATCATAGTTCCCCAGTGGAACATAAAGATAATTCTTCTTAATATAATCATTATTTCTCCCCCTATCACCATCATTCTCTCTGCTCTTATCACTATACTTATCTCTTTAGTAGTTTCAACCTTGATTCTCTTTCCTTGAGTTCTAAGTGTCTTGATTAGTCCCTTAGCCTGCTCAAAAACCTGCCATCTCTCTATATATGTACTTCACTTATTCATTAGAGTCAGACTCATCATGTCTAGAAAATTTTCCCTTTGCTCATATTCTATTCACCTTTTCTACTCTGATAGCTACAAATTATTTAGTAAGAAACCCAACTCAGTCCTGAACTGTGCTATCTCTTGAGCCACTATCTTATCTAGAGCTCTCTACTTACTGGAAGTACTAATGGCATAAGTACTAGCTAACCTATCTACCTCTCGAATATGCCACCCTCGATTGCTTTTAGTGATTCGATCTTAGATTTATGCAGTTTACTCCCAATGAAGATTCATGAAGGCCCCACTAGTAATAACATCAGCCATAACCTTGGTATTTGCATTCAAGGCCCTATAGAATATCTCTAAAAAGTTCCTCTTTGAAATTTAGTGATTGGGAACATTAATCAGCTTCTTGTTAAACCTCAACCATGTCTCGTATAGTGCCTCTAAATGTAACTATCTAAATTTATTAATCTTATCCTTCAACTGCAGCATTCTAGAAGGCAGGAAAATCAATCCAAGATTTATTTCCTCAGCTCATTCCAAGTGGTAATGGACCCAGAAGGTACCTCTCCTAACCATAATGTCGCTTCACCTGTAAGAGAGAATACGAACAACCTTAGTCGTAGAGCTTCCTCACTCAACACTGGAAGATTGTACAAAGCCCAAATCCCTACAAACTTTATAATATCCATGTTTGCATCAGCAGTAGGAAAACCAACAAACACACCCTTCATATTAAGCAACTAAATCATTGCACTCATAATGTTGAACTTTGTTCCTTGAGGCAACTCTAGAGGAATGATAACTCTTGTCTCAATTAGTTCAACATACCCTAAATCTTTTTTTAAATCATCTTAAAGAGAAAAATACTGATAAGTGGGTGGTTGAACTTTATTCCTCCTAAGTCTATCTCTATTGAGTATTGCCTAATGATCTTCTTTCTCCTTTATAACCTTTTATTCATTATGTCAGGCAAGTGCCAACCTCACATTTTCTTCAATTATTAATCGGGAAGTGGTTTGCAGGATAGTTTCTTAAATACCATACAGAGGAGGATAATTCAATAAATCTAGGTCATCATGAATCCCTTCGGGTCGGGCACCATGCTCATACTCTTCTTTTTTCTCCATATTAATATTTTACTGTAAAGGTTCATTCAAGCTCAGTATCAAATATAATCAGCTAATTAACTTGATTTTTAGTACTGGGCATACAACAGCATATTCCATAGAAATAGTAAATAACCAAAAACTAAAAAATTCAACAACTATAATCAATTAATCACTAAACCTATTTCCCGACAACGATACAAGAATTTGATATTGCACAAATTAAATCTCCTAGAAAGTATAAAGCGGTCGCTTTTCAAATATAGAACCTAACAAGGTTGGGTTCGATCCCACGAGGAATTGGTTGGAAATTTCTTACAAGCTTGCTGATGTAATTGGAAAGTGCTAAAAAAATAAGGCAGTTTTTTAAAAGTAAGAGTAACTATAACAATTTTGGGCAATTAGGGTTGTTATCAAAATGCGATGATCACTATGATTGTGTTCATCCTGACTTTATATCTCCATAGATGTATCATACTCATCAGACTATCTCTATGTATTGCATGCAAAATCTAACAAGTTATGTATCACCTAACCATCTCTCAACCTTGGTTTGGGTGAATTTCACTTATTTCTCTCGATCTTCGAGTGTCGTATTACTAACCCTTATTTTAGATCTCATATTAACTATCACCTTTCAGTCTCAAGTTAATTAGATAAAGGTTGTTGTTATGATTTTATTTTTCCTAATCTCTACCTCTTTCTTGAGTAAGAATCGAATATAGATGAGTACCTAATATTTTCAACCATCAAGAAAGCAATCAAAATGAAACAAGTACCAATATATGCAAGAACACCAATTTAGAATGACTTTGTACTTTCTCTACTTTTTTAATCCATCAGGGTTACCACAACCCTAGTTATGGGGTTTAGCTGCTCATAATTGTAAGAACACACATAGATATCAGAGATGAAAGCATAAGAATGATCTTACAATGAATAAGAATGAAAACCAAAAATTTCAAAGTAATTTCAAACCCTAAAAACCAAGAACAATAATTCCAGGATTAATAATGTATCTCAGAACTCAAACAGTATATAAAGTGAGTAAATTGATATTAAAACATCTAATGGGTATTTTTAGATACATCAAAAAATCTATCATAAACAATATAGGAAACTAAAGTAGGCACCAACCCACGACCCCACTTATAGGCCATAGGTTGTACCTATGAAGCATATGTAGGCTCGTGGGAATCAGAGAAATCTTGATGATACATATTACCTTCTTATGAGGGCAACCTACGGATCATAGGTAGCCTTTCAAATAATCTTTATCACTTTTTTTCTCTTTCTCTGCTCCGAACTCTATTTTCCTACAAAATTAACATAAAGGCACATTACATCTAACAAAAATACCTAAGTACTTGCATAATTTCCTTGTTGTAAGCATCTAAGGTTCCATGAAACCATGGTACATCAATGGCTGAAGCAATATGGACTATATCGCTCAATGATAAATGATCTGCACCTAAGTGTGAGCTCAAAATAGGTTCTCATGAAGTAGCTCAACTTGGTATTATCATTATCCATATGAAAGTTAGGGTGTACTTTTTCCATCATAGTAAAGGTCAAATTTACGTCTTCCTACCATGGATGTATTTTGTCGCATTATTTTTGTCAAAATATCTTGCACCACCCTCTCTAGAGTATACCACCATCATTTGAAGAAACTACCCATTGGCGAGGTGAATAGAGAAATAAACTTTGATATGATCAAGTTGGGCCGAAGAAGAGACCTTATTTAGGCAATTGTTGATGCTAGACAATACTGATACTACAAGGCCGACCAACCACCCACTCATCATCATACTTGTCATCTTGAATATACTAGGATGAATCAAGTCATTTTTTAAATTTGGAAAAACAAAGCACACAACCAACAAAATAAGAGAGCCGCTAGAGATGTGTCATATCTTTTATCAAGATTCACCCCAAGCTCATAAAATACTCTTTCTTCAGCATATGACCAGCTTAGTGTATTAGTGTAATACCCCGATAGTTCCTTAAGCCTAAATCTATTTTTTGAGCGAATAAGGGTGGCTTCCAAAGTAATTGATTTTTATATTGTATTGTGTTTCTCTAATTTATAATTTTTTACATGTAGAGCATTGAATAATCTTTCCATGGATACCAATTTTATCAAAATTTGACATCGGATGAGGAAATTATGGCCGTTTTACTAAGCAATGTCAAAATCGCCCAGGACTGACGATAGACCTGAGGATCGCCAAGTCCTTGGTGAACCATCAATTTTCCCTTTAAGCCAAGGTAGTAAACCCTTATTTTGCCCATCGTGCGATGGCCAAAAAGGTCGGCGGCCAAAATTTTATGGACCATTAAGTCAAGGCAGAAATGTCCCATTTCTGGCCCCCGAGTGACAGAAGATCTGGTGGACTGTCAGTTTCCTAATGGATCATCACTTCGAGGCAGAATGTCCCAGTTTTGGCACTCGAGTAACGGACGATCTAGTGGACCATTAATTCCTCTGACGGACCATCAGTTTGACCATCACAGACCCCGATTAGCAATTTTCAATTCTTTTTAAAAGGGTATTTTGGTATATTCCGCCCATTTTAGTTTTATATATATATCAAAGTGGGGGAGAAAAGATCATTTCTCTCTTATTTCTCCAAAATTCTCTAGAAACTACGGTTTCTTCTAAAATCCTAAAATAAATCATCTCCAAGAAATTCAAGAATCTTCCAAAGATTTCACCAAGTTGTTCAAGAATTAAGTTCTCCTAGACAAAGGCATCAATAAACTTAGCTCAAAAGTGTAAAGAAGAGTTTCCAATCAAGCTTGTTCATCTTAAAAATCATAATCCAAGGTATGTGGGGTTTTGAACAAGAGAAATTCTTTCGTTCTTATGCTCGAAGCTTAGATTCTTATTATGGATTTATATGATTTTTCAAGTGGGTTTATACCCAAATTACTTCATCATAAGATTATGAGAATATAAATTGTTCAAGCTTTGTTATACATGATTATTTTACAATTTCTCTGTTATGACTTGATATTTAATATTGTGAATTTCAAGTTTCTACCATGAGTTGGTAGTTTAAGTGCTTTCAAGATATGTGTCAAGCTTTAAGCTTCCTTATGACAAATTGGATTATTGAGTATATTGATTCATGAGAATTGAGTTGTTACAATGAGTCTTGATATTTCCTCAAATTTATTGATGTTGCCATGACTTAATGAACTGATGCCTTTTGATATTAAGAAAGATTTATTTGATTTGAGTCGAGTTAGGAATCCACAAATTGATTATGATTTGATAAATGAGAAAGATATTTGATTTGACCTTCATGATAGAACCTTGTGATATTTGTGGTGGATTTTCTAACGCATTCTTAGCTTGTATCTGAGAGTAGTATTTAGCATCGAGCGAGAAATGTGGTATTTTCCCCAAAACTACGTGCCACCATAGGATTGATGTTGATAATTGTGGGCCGGAGGCTGAGTATGAGATTGTGATCACTAAATTTAGGTTTTACTCCCTTTCAAGAGTACGATGGTCCTGCCAATATGGGGTTCTCTCCTTAGGAGGGAAAAACGTTGGAATCCATATAGCTCACATGGTTTATGTCGGTTATAAGAACCTCCCATGCCCATAAGAGTCGAGTTTCTTGAATTATAGAGTCACTCCAAGTCTTGAGTTGAAGAGTTGAGTTGTTTATGATGATTTATGAGGTTTTTATCATATGATTTAATTACGATGAGATCTTAAAAGTAGGTTTCAATCTAACTCAAGCCAAGTGAGCCATCATTGTACATATGTATATTTTCATGAAATTGATGATGATATTTACATTGTTACATGCTCCCCCACATACTCAATACATTCCAAAGTGCTGACCCACATATTTTCCTATGGGCTATATTTTCTCGTAATGTAGGTTCAGGTACTCAGCTGCGTTAGCGATTTTTGGGTGCCTCTTTTCGTCTGCTCAGTGGTGAGTCCTCATGGTTTGAGTACTGTGTTTATATTTTGTAATGCCATTTTATTGTTATGGATTTCAGTATTGTTTGAGTCAGTTGGGTGTTTGTCCCAATGTCTCCTTGATTTTTGAAGTGTAGAGGCTTTGTTAGACTAAAGGGTTGGTATGTACAGAATTTCAGTATTTTGGATTATACAGGCTAGTTTCTTATCTTATTCCAGTATGTTGATGATATGTCATTCTCTCTTATATTAGCACGACTATTGCCAAAGTGAGTTCTAGAAGTGACGGTAGGTTTAGAGGGTTAGCTTGAGGCCGCGTGTGGCCTTAAGCACCGTGTGATGTCTCGGGATGGTATCTTGGGGTATTACAATTAGCTAAACCCACACTATAATTATGTGTCCATATTGGGTGAGCATATTTGTTTTCTTGCCTCGATGGAGTAAGGCCATATCTTGAAGGTTTTTTGCGCTATAATTTTATCCACTTTCTAAATGATACTTCTTGGATAGCACCCCGAAGATGATGAAACATGGCAAACAAGTATCCACAAGTTTGAGAAACATACCTTACCTTTTTTTCATCTAATCTTGTAAGTTCTTTGGCCTTGAGCACTACTTCTTCATAAACAATACCCAAAATTAGGAAACCTCCAAGAGTATGTAAATTGCAAAAAGAAATATATGGTTCCTGATAGATGTGAGAAGTATGTTTGTTTTGGGGCATCAATCTTCACAAAACGCTTGAAAGATCTTTGACTTACGGTCATAAGGGAAAAATAATGCATAAATGACATCGTAAATCTGTGTTAGACTTAGAATTTCTTGGCTTCTGCCAAGTATTTTTTCAGTCCATATCATGGTACTCTCTCTTAATTGTCATTGTGTCTCACTAACATATCTCTTCTTGAGATATGTGAAAACTCAATCTTGAAAGGGGAGTTGCAATGTTTGCATGGTGATGATTCGGTGCTTGAATGAAGAATAACATAAATGACTGACTAGATTTATGGGTTTCCACCAAAGTCTGATTTGCCATGAAGAATGGGTTCATCAAATAAGGACATAAGATATCATACCAAACAGCTAATGAAGTATGAGTCAAGAGTCTGGTCCACTCAACCTCACCTTCAGTTTCAACTACAAGATACCTAAATTCGGTGTAGGAGGATGTGTAGTGTGTGAAAATCACTATCTCTTCAAATTGCAAAAACTAAAAAAAGTCATTGGGGATAAATCCTAGGCATATATGGATAGGTATAGAAATCTTGACAAAGTGCTCTTTATCATTCTTATAGTAGGGATGAGTACCCATCCCTTTGCGCCATAAAATTATATTAAAATTAGCTCTTCTTAGGGTGAAAATGAGTAACCATTCCTTTGCTCTGTAAGATTACCTTTCGAGACTTTCTTAGGGCTGGGATAAGAATCCATCCCTATGCACCGTAGATTACCATTAAAATTACCTTTTCTTAGGGCAGGAATGTGTATCCATACCTATACGCCATAAGATGAACATTACAATTACCTATTTTTAGGACGAAGACGAGTATCTATCCCTTGGCGCCGTAAAATTACCTTTTGAGTTTACCTTTCTTAGGGCATGGACGAGTGTCCACCCCTTTGCGCCATAAGATTAACATTTAAATAACCTTAGTTTTTAGAGCGGGGACGAGTATCCATTCCTATGCGCCATAATATTACCATTAAAATTAAGTTTCTTAGGTAGGGGATAAGTATCCATCCCTATGCATCGTACGATTACCACTAAAACTACTTAGGATCAGAACTAGTGTCCATACCTTAGCACTATAAGACTATCGTCTTCACATAGGGAGAATTATATTGAACAAGAGCATGTCACTCTAATCTACAAGAATAAAGAGAGAACAGAAAGAGAGAAGATGAAAGAAAAGAAATAAATATACCTTGCACTTTAATGCTTGTTGATCGGCCCGAAACTACTGTAAGAAACCTCACAAATCTATGACACAATACTAACAGTAACACAAGTATTTATTAACACAATGAGGAGATGTACTTTCTCTAATCCTTGGTAAATTTGAAAAAAAGCTATGTGAATTTAAGTAGGAAAAGATAAAACCTACAAACACTTATGCACGCTAACCAATCCATAATCCCAATCTTCGTTAAAGAAGGAACGGGTGAGGCAAAAAAAATCCTACTCAAGCTTTGCAAGATGAGGCGGCTATAGTCTCTAAAAATGCACAAAATAAAAAAATGGAGATCAATATTTCAGGTGCTAGTATGTATAAAATAAGTAAAATATAAAAAGTGACTTAATACTTAAATGTTATTTGACCATCAAAACTTAAACCTCCCCAATATTTTTGACTAACATGTGGAAAAACTTGATAGGAAAAAAAGGGTCTGCATATGTGGAGTAATATTAATTCCGGGTCCAACATATTTTTAGTTGGCATCATGTTGGTTGATTATTTTATTTTCTACCAATATTATTGCAATTAAGATATGAAGTTAATACTTCAAGTCTAATCTTCAAAGTATAAAATATTGTGACTAGTCTTGAAGTGGGGGCCATTTTTGATTACAAAAGTTTAATTACCTTAGTATAAATAAATATTATAGATTAATATAATTAAAATTAAAGTCTAATTTTTATTGGGCTAGTCCATTGGTTTGGGCTACAAATGATGAACTCATTTAGCTAAATTCATGATATCATCATATTCTAGAGGCCCAATTGAGTGTTATATGTCAAATGAAGTGGCATTCCAAGTCAAGTGAAGAAGTCGATAGGATCATGCCATATGTCAAAATGATGCATCATACCCAACAAAATTCAGGGCCAATAAAAATGTATTATATGTTCAAATAACATGTTTTGTCTAATCGAATATCGTCATGTCACTTTAATTTAATTTGTTAAAGGAAGACCATATTCACCATGACTCTTTATTTCATACAACTTTAAATAAGGGTCTCATAATTTAGAAAAAGGGCCAACAAATTTAATATGAAGCAACAAAGAGCTCATGGATCAAATGCCATAATTTCTCTACAAAGTTTAAGAATTCAAACCCAGTTCATCAAGATTCAAGATCAAGACCACTAAATTCATGATCAAGCTCAAAAGTCCTTGAATGGAAGTGCAAGACAAGATCAAGTCCATCAGATTAACAAGTCAAGATCAAAGCCAACAATTTCAAAAATCAAGTCAAATTTATTAAGTTCAAGATCAAGCTCGAAGCCCTTGAATTTATATTTGAAAAGCGAATCAAACGATTCATAGAGATTATAACACTCACATATTAAAAGTTAATAAAAGGATTATTGTAATATTTTTCTTGTCCCAACTGTTATTTTCTTGACCAAAATTTTATTGTCAGTAGTTTTCTTTAAGTTTTTGTATGTAAACTCTATATGTGATCAACTCTAACAAATGACAAATAAAGAATTATTTTGGAAACATTAGAAGATCAATGAGTTGTATTAGATAAGTTATTCATGACTAAAAAGATTTTGATTAATTAGGAAATCCATTATCCAAATAATAAATTGCTTCAATTGGATTCCAATAAGATTCTCCCAAGCTCCTCTTTGTATCTTTATGGTGAGTATGGATTTGGTTTTCTTGGGTGGACCTTAAAGTATAGGTATAGTACGAATTGTAGCGGATGATATCATATTAATGGTGATTGCTATTAACTTTTTAGTTGAGTGTAAGACTAATATTGATCATAAGAAAATAAGGGTCTCATAATATATGCTATTTGCTATTAATATTATTAATTAATGAAGCTAACGAGAATATCAACCAAAAGATACTATATAAGAGAATATATTGAAGAGTAAGAATTTTAGGATAAGTATAAGTTTGAGTATATGCACTTCTACTTAATATTAGAATAGTAAAATTAAGATGTATAGATGATGTTGTGAGGCCATATTCTAGGAAAATAAAATGATAAAGGGAATAGGCATAAGTATCCCCTTGAACAATCACTATATTTTTAACTACAAGCCTTTTTAGGAGGTCCTATTACCCCTTATACTATTTTAAAGTGGAATATGTACATACTTAAGTGTTGAGGTGGTAAAGAGAGTGAGTTTACTCACTTGGAAGTATGTGAGAGATGGTGCCATTGTTGGAGACTTAAAAATTGGAAATTATTTTACTTTTAGTTTTGTTATTTTATTTTATAAGTGTTAACAACTTGATCTTAGATTCTAAATATAAAGGTATAGGTTTGAAACTTAAGTAAGATGGAAAAGAAAATAGATTTGATTGATCCATATCCTGAACATGAGGGATATTTACATTAACTACTGAGAGAAGTAGTACTTCTCTATTGGATAGCTCAAATTCAACAGAAAGAAGTTATTCCTGCCCTATGGTTGAAGATCAACCAGCCCTCAAGATAGTTCGGGAAGTCATAAACCCATTCACAACTAATGTTACCTCCATCATCCATAAATGAAAACTGGGAGGAACATTCTAGCTTAAATTGAAGGTGGTGCAATTATTGCACAATAGTGGACAGACAATTCATTGACCTATCACATGAGGATCCTTAGTTTCATCTATAGTACTTCTTAGAGATCAGTGATACTATTATCCATATTGAAGTCTATACTGACGATGTGAGGCTCACAATCTTACCCTTCTCAATTTTAGAGAAAGCAAAGAAATGGTTAAAAGTAGAATCTTTAAACTTCATCAGCAAATAGGATGATCTGGCGAAGAATTCCGTATCTGATTCTCCCCATCTGGCAAGACTACAAGGATATATAGTGATATTTTAAGTATTAAGAAAAGGTCGGACAAAAACTTATATCATGCTTAGGCAAGGTTCAAATCCCTTGTCAAATATTATCCATATGACCAACAAATCGAAGAGGTACTAGTGCGATCATGATGGCCGCAATTATGGTAAGAACATATGCACGATCACTGCTCCTAAAGGCCTGGGCAAAGAGTATTTAAGTGTAATTTTGGTTAAGAATTTGGTCATTCTCCTATTTCTTAACCCTAATGGAGAGAGTAGACCTTAAGGTGAGTCTAGGGTGTTAATTGGGAGCTTAAAACTAGCATATTCGTGATGAGCCTAAAATCTAAGGTAAGATTCCTTCAATTTTTATGTTGAATTCTTGATTATTAAACCCAAAACTCCAAATGGCTTGAGGCTTGGATTTAGCCCCAAATATGGTTGATTTTTGCACAAATTTCTTGAGGGTTATAACTCCCTCATGGTATTTAAACATTGGGTTATCCACGAAAACTCATTTTCGATAAGTGGGACCCACTTGGGGGTTCTTAGTGTCACTTTGGACCCAAAGAACAATGGTGCGATATGGGTGTTATTTTTCTTATATTAATGCATAGATTATATTTTTGATAGCATGAATCCTTGGATAAGCTTTGAGGAAAGGGAAATCAAAGATTGTTGGTTCGTGAACTATTTGGATTCAAGGTAGGTTAGGCTTACTTGTAGTTAGATTGAGCTCTATTATTGTATGACTTTGATATCTTGCTAAGATTGAGTGAGTTTTAGATGCTTAAATGGTATATGAAAATGTTTGCGTTTAGTTGAATCACTTAGGCCTTTGAACACATTAAGTATGATAATTGACCATAGTTTAGAACTTTAGTTAGATGGACTTGTTATCTCATGAATATCATGAGAATGCTCTAGTTGCTCAAGTTAGAGTGACTTGTTCACTCATCCTAAGAGTAGGTTGACCTAGATTTGCCTAGTTGTGGAATTGGCCTTAAAGGTTTTGATGACTAAAGAGGAATACTTGAGGAAGAATTTTTCTCTAGAACTAGTATGGGTTGATAAATCTTTGAGACATGATATAGATAACCTAGTCTAATTTTGGGTAAAAGTTAGAATTGAAGAAGGTAATTTGGGGATATTAGAAGCGGAACTAGACCCGCCTTAAGCTTGAAATATGTAACTTTATTAGTGACCTAGATACTTGAGAAATGCCTAGAATATATTTTGGTAATAGGATGGATACACCCGGTAAGAAGGTTATTCGTGATGTTATTTTGGAATTAATGTGCATGCTTGATTGTGATCTTATTGTCACTATTTGGATAGCTTTGGGATAACATTGTAAATTGAATCCATGAATATTCTATCACTTGATTTATTGGATACTTTACTATGTGGGCCTTGGATTATGTTGTTATTCATAATATGCTCAAGCCTAGTGACTATACTAATGTTTATGCAAAAGAACCCTTTTGTGCTAGAATTACAAATTATGCTAACAAAGAGGGGTTCTAGGAAGTGTAACCATGACTTATTATTGACCATGCTAATAATTATATTAAGCCCAGTAATGTGTGAAGTGTTCCTACAATATGCATACATATTCTCATGCACCTACTAATGTATTGTATTGATATTAAATGATAAGGAGAGATGATATACCTTTCCTTACTTATTTCTTGCTCCATTCTTCATTGGGCTTGCATTTTTTATTGATTTGACTATATATATATATGTGTGTTTGTATATGCATATATATATACATAAATGTGAATATTGATGTCATGATGGTTATTGATGTTATGTTGATGCCCGGTAAACTCGAAGAATATATTGATGTTATTTTGATGCCCGACAAGGCCAAAAGATATATTGATGTTAGGTTGATGCCCAACAAGGACGGGGATATATTGATATTATATCGATGCTCAGCAAGGACGGAGGATATATTGATGTTATGTTGATGCCTAGCAAGGCCGGAGGATATATTAACGTTATTGATGCCTGGTAAGTCTGGAGAATATATTGATATTATGGTGATGCCCGATGAACCGAAAGAGTTATTGATGTTATGATTATGCCTGGTACATCCAGAGGATATGTTGGTGATATTATGATACCCTATATATCCGGGGATATATTGATGATATTATGATGCCTAGTACATCTAGAAGATATATTGATGTTATATTTGGTAAACATGTGTATATATGTTTATGTGTAATTATGCCTTTATAGGATTACATCCTTGTATGCCTTGAAGACTTGATTTTAATCTTGTTATGTTGGTTATAAATCTTTAATCCTAATAACTTTTTTAGTGGTGTCATTCTCACTTGGGTTAAATGATGAGTAAAAATAGGATACGCTGAATATAGAGTTAAAGCTAATTAGTAGTAGAATCTTGTATAGAAATAAGCATTCACCTAGTGGATATATTTGGTTTGATTAAATGGATAAATTGTGGAATTTTGCCTAGTAAAATGGGTTATGTGATAACTAGTTGTCTATATAATTGGATGTATTACTTGATGGCTAGAAGACTTGAATATTAGTTGGTGGACCTTGTTAAGTTAAAATATGGTAACTAGCAATTATGATTGTAAAATGGCTAATGATATCAATAGACTTAGCAATGTTGATGATTAGTGATATTGATGTCTAGTATGTAATGTCGGTTGTTGTTTATATATGGACATAATGAATTATGGTTCTAACTATAAAATACATTGGTTAATAGATAGATACGTATGTTTGATACTACGTAACCTCTTCCTATATGATGACTAGTTCACCTATGATAACTAGGAAGGAGATTTAGTTAATGGTGATTATGGCTTAATTATATATCTTGACTGTAGGTAGATGTTCTTTACTTGGTAGATAATAATAAGCTGCTATTTAAAGACAAAGGATTTTATAAAGAATCGGTTAGACTAATAATTGGAGGCCTTGTGAAGACTATCAAACTAGTAGTTAATGATGATTAGTGTTGCTTAGTTAATGATGACTAGATAGAGAGTATCAATATCATAGATATCTAAGTGAATATATAACTATGGTTATGATTACCTATGTATGTGTTATTTCAATTTCTGTAATTAACGATGTTTATGGATCTTGGCAATTGTCATTGATGGGAAATATGGAAACTGTAGATAAATGTGAGTTATATATATATATATATATATATATATGTATATTGGTATGTTGATGATTTGATCTATTAATGCACTCTCGGGTGGTATGCGATGTCGTGATGCATTCCTTACTTTATGTTCTTTTGGGTGTACTTCTTGGTGATATAGGTCACAGTGGTAAGTTCTTTTACTTTATGCTTAATGGTTATATTCATGTTTAACTTGGTATTTATGAGATTAAAATTGTATATATGTTTCTTTATGCTTCTGGACTGATTGTTCATTTTATATATGACGGTTTTGGTATGTATTGATATGAGATATGGTAATAGTATTTTGGTTGGTTAGTTTTTTTGTATAGTGATGATGAAGAAAATTGAGGTTCAATTATGTACCTTGACTTAGATATATTGTCTTACTTTATATCATCTCTATATCATAATTAAGCTCAGTCGGTCGATGATGCCTATTGAGTACCCATTATTTTGGTAGTCATACTTCACTTTTGTACCCTTTTGGTATAGACCCAAGTACTAATTGTCGCCGCTAAGTTGAGATCGTGCTTTGTTGATCTTTTGGAGATAGGGTGAGCTCTTGGAGCTTTTAGTCACCTATTTTCCTCCTTTCTTTATTAAGTCTTTTGCATTCAAGATGGATATATAAGACTAATTAGACTTTGAGTTGAATTTCCTATTATCGAACTTAGATTCTCTTGTACTGATATTACTAGGTTGTGGGAATTGGTATCTGTAGTTAATTTTCTAGTATGGAACATTTTTTTTATGATGGTGTTCATCTACTGTGGCCCTTGTCAAGCATTTCTACCAAAGTAACCCATTTCCTTAACTCCGAGTTATGGTGTTGGCATACATACTGGTGGGTTATAGTAGTTTCTCATCATGACTTATAAATCGGGTCTTGAAATATTAGTATGAAAGACTAGGTTTCACCGATAATGTTGGTACAAGAGAAAGTATCTAATATAGTCCTGCAGATCAGAACATTGACGTTCATTTCCTATCTTTGGAAGGGTATGGGACATTCTTTGAACTCCTTCACTTCTTTCACACATATTGTGCTAAGATTCTGAGTTGGTTTGTAGGATATTTTCTTGACTCTAATCTTTCGCAGATGCCAAGACAAGTGTTGCAGCTATGTGTGATGAGGGTCCCGGGACCCTGCCTATAGATGTTTACACTGTTTGAGGAAAGCCTTTAAATATGTCCTCGATTAGGGATCAGGATGGGCCTCCCCTAAACCATATTCCTTCAACTAAGCCAAAGATTCCTCCACCTCAGCCAGTGGTGGGCCAGGAACTACCCTAGGATTCACCAGGTTTTATTCCCTTTTTCATTTCTTAGAG
Organism: Capsicum annuum; assembly: GCF_002878395.1. Classification (NCBI taxonomy): domain Eukaryota; kingdom Viridiplantae; phylum Streptophyta; class Magnoliopsida; order Solanales; family Solanaceae; genus Capsicum; species Capsicum annuum. The sequence continues at coordinate 52,829,504 of NC_061116.1, read as the reverse complement.
ACACTTTGGTTCAGCTATTGGGTATTTTTGATGGTTCGCAGACTACTGGGACATGGATACAGCCTGCAGCTGCAGTTCTTAGAGTTAAGGTTTCTTCTATGCCAACAGTTGTTCAGCCGAAGGTTAGTCGGCCAGTTATGACCCAGCCTATTATGTGTGCTGAGGAGAAGAAGATGTTTGGTAGGTTTTTTAGGTTGGATTCGCCTAGGTTTTTAGGTGCTCCTAGAGAGGAGGAATTTGAGTTTTTGACTGCTTGTGAGGATTGGCTTCGTGGATTAGGCCTTGTTGAGACTCATGGTGTGGATTACACTATATCTTTGTTGGATTTGTCTGCTCAACACTGGTGGAGACGTTTTATGAGTTCTAGGCTAGTTGGATCTTCTCCCCTATCATGGACTCAGTTATTTGAGATGTTCTTAGAGAAGTATATGTCGTGCATACTTAGAGATTATTTGAGGGATCAGTTTACTAAATTGGAGTAGGGTTTTATGACAGTCACCGAATATGAGACCTGTTTCCATAATTTGGCTAGGTATGCGACTTCTATATTGGATATTGAGTGTGGAAGAGTTGGCTGATTTATAAGAGGATTGAGACTTCCAATTTGGATGGCTACTCAGAGTCTAGTTGTTCCAGGTAGCACTACTGCTAAGGTTTCTGATCATGTTAGATTGATGTAGGACATGCATCATGAAGGTCTAGATAAGAGGCCCAGTATCAGGGCAGATTTAGTGAGAGTCGCAGTAGTTCCCTATTTAGAGGTGGTAGTTCTTATGTTAGGCATCCTCCGTGCCCATCTTTTTAGCCTTAGAGTGAAACTAGTCGACCAGTTTAGGCTGCTCTTCAGACTACTGACGGAGTTTCATTTGGAACTAGTAGTCACCCTGGTAAGTGCAGAGATTACTCTTTGAGAGGTTCGTCTGTAGGCTACATAAGACGTGGTGGTTACTCTGATTCAACCAGATTTGTAAGTTCTAGTTTTTCTCATGACTCTTGTTTTACTTGTGGGCTTTCTGGTCATTTCTTGAGAGATTGCCTTAGTCGAAGGGTGATGGTTGTTTTAGCCTAGGGTGATACTCCGATTAGGGTAGTTTATCCCTCAGGGAGAGGTAGTTTATGAAGTTAAAGGGGTAGTTACCAGAGTGCTCGAGGTGGTGCTCAAGCAGGCAGGACAGGAGGTCAGTCAAGTGCCCAGCCAGGTGGAAGCCGTGGTAAGTTATATGTAGTAGCTTCTAGGCCCAAGGCTAAGACTTCAGATGCTATTGTGACAAATATGATTTTGGTGTGCCGTAAGTTAGATCTGGATTTATTTGATCCCAGATCCACTTATTCTTATATATTTGCCTATTATACACCACAGTTAGACTTGAATAGTGATTTATTATCTGTGCCATTGCACGCATCTAATCCCATGGGTGATTCTTTAGTAGTGGATGGAGTATTCAAATCATGTGTTATGACAGTCAGTGATGTTGATACATATGCTGACCTTATTATTCTTGATATGCTGGATTTCAAAGTGATTTTGGGCATGGACTGGTTATCTCACTATCATGCGGTCATGAATTTTTATGCAAAGACCATTACCTTAGCCATGCCTGGTGTACTCCCAGTCATATTGTAGAGAGTATTTAGCCGTGAGCCAGCGGAGATTATTTATTATGTTTGTGCTAGAAGCCTTCTATCGAGACGCTGTGAGTCTTGTCTCACTTATGTATATGACACTCGTGTAGAGAGCCAGTCGCTGAACTTTGTTCCAATTGATAGTGAGTTTCCTGATGTGTTCCCTACTGACCTGCCTAGTATTCTCCCTGAATGTGAGCTCGAGTTTGCTGTTGACCTTAAGCCTTGAACCTGTCTTATTTCTATGGCTCCTTACTGAATGGCTCCTACTGAGCTAAAGGAGTTGAATTCTCATCTTCAGGATCTTCTCGATAAGGCTTTCATTAGACTGAGTTTATCCCCATGGGGATCCCCTATTTTGTTTGTAAAGTAGAAAGATGGTGATGTATGTGTATTTATTATAGGCAACTTAACAAGGTGACGGTGAAGAACGTTATCCTATACCTCACATTGATTCTTTGTTTGACCAGCTTCAGGGTGCAGCTGTGTTTCCTAAGATAGATTTGAGGTCCGCTTGTCCTCAGTAGAGGATTAGGGCTGAGGATATCCTAAAGACTGCTTTCAGGACTCGTTATGATCATTATGAGATTTTGGTGATGTCATTTGGGCTGACTAATTCCCTATCCACCTTCATAGATATGATGAACTATGTGTTCAGACCGTTTCTAGACTTCTTCATTATCATGTTCATTGATGACATTCTTATGTATTCGAGGAGTAGTGAGGAAGATAAGCAACACTTTAGGATTATGCTTCATAACCTGTGAGATCATGTGATTTTTGCCAAGTTCTCTAAGTGAGTGGTTTGGCTTACGTCAGTGTCATTTCTTAGTTATGTGGTGTCCAAGGCGGGTATATGGTAGACCAGGATAAGATTTCAGGGATTCGTGATTGGGCTAGGCCTACGTCTCTGACAGAGGTTCGTAGTTTTATTTGTTTGGCTGGTTATTATAGGTGCTTTATTAAGAGCTTTGCTACTATTTCTACCCATATGACTAGATTGACATAGAAGGAAATTCCTTTTTGATTGTCCGAGGAGTGTGAGTTGAGCTTTGGAAAGCTCAAATAATGTCTTACTTCAGCTCCAATGTTAGCTCTTTCAATTGAGGGTGAGGGGTTCACCGTGTTTTATGATGCTTCTAGTGTTGTTCTTGGTTATGTTTTGATGGAGAAGGGTTGGGTTATTTCTTATTCTTCTAGACAGCTCAAAGTGCATAAGCGTAACCTCCCCACTCATGATTTGGAGTTAGAGGCGGTAGTTTTTGCCCTCAAGATTTTGAGGCATTATTTATATGGGGCACATTATGAGATTTTCACCGATCATCGCAGCCTTTAGCATTTTATGACCCAGCGAGAGCTTAATGCTCCCCAGCGTAGATGGATGGAGTTATTAAAGGACTAGGATATTTCCATTTTGTATCATTCAACTAAGGCAAATGTAGTGCCTGATTCCTTGAGTCACAAGGCAGTAAGTATGGGTAACTTGGTATGCATATTAGTTTCTCATTGGCCCTTTTCATAGGACATTCAGTCCTTAGTCAATTTGATGGTCCGCCTTACTATTTCAGATCCTGTAAATATTTTGCCTTGTGTGGAGTTGAGGTCCTTCTTAGTTGAGCGAATTCGTGATCGTCAGTATGAGGATAGCAAGTTGTGTTTTCTCTTTGACTAGTGGTGAGTTTGAGAAGCATACGGTTGATTTTGAGGGTATTTGAGGTTTTAGGGTCATATTTGTATTCCCTGATTTGATGACTTAATTCAGTCGATTCCTCATGAGGCTCAAATCTCTAGATATTCTATTTATCTTGGTATATCCAAGATGTATTAAGATTTGAGGAAGCATTACTGGTGGGATAGTATGAAGAGAGATGTGGAAGACTTTGTAGCTCGTTGCCTATGTTGCCAGCATGTTAAGGCTGAGCATTAGCATCGAGTGGATTAATTTAGAGATTTCCCATACCTAAGTTGAAATTGGAATCTATTGCAAGGACTTGATTACTCGTTTACCCCGTAGTCCCCATGGTCTTGATGGTATTTGGGTTATTTTGGACTGTTTAACTAAGTCGGCATATTTCATTCCTATTCAGATGATTTTCAATGCTGAGAGATTAGCCTAGATTTATATTCAGGAGATAGTTCATCTACATTGGGTGCTTATTTCAATCATATCAGACTATGGTTCTATATTTACTTTACAATTTTAGAGAGCATTCTAGGAGGAGTTAGGTACTCTAGTGAATTTGAATACAACCTTTCATCCGCAGATAGATGGTAAGTCCGAGAGGATTATTCATGGTCTTGAAGATACCTCCAAGCCTATGTTATGGATTTTGGAGGACAGTGGGATCAAGACTTAGTATTGGCAGAGTTTGCCTACAATAATAGCTATAAATCGAGTATTAAGATGGTGCCTTATGAGGATTTATATGGTAGGATATGTCATTCTATGATTGGATGGTTTGATACTTTTGAGGGGAGACCTCATGGTATGGATTTGCGTTAGGACTCATTGGACAGAGCCAGGGTGATTTAGGATAGGCTGAAAGTAGCCCATAGTAGGCAGAAGGAAGATGTCGACTGTAAACTCCGTACCTTAAGATTCAGAGTTTGTGACCGTGTGTTCCTTCATATTTTTCCTATGAGATGTATGATAAGGTTTGTATAGAAGGGTAAGATGATCCCTCATTATATTGGTCCTTTTGAGATTCTCTCGCAGTTGGTGAGGTGGCCTATGAGTTAGCCTTGCCTTCAGATTTTGCCATTGTTCATCTAATTTTACATGTCTCCATGTTATAAAAGTATTTTCCTAATCCGTCTCATGTGTTTAGGTGGGACTCAGTCTAGTTTGAGGAGCAATTTACCTTTAGAAGACACGTGCTTATTTTGGCTAGTGATGTGAGATAGTTAAGTACCATAGAGATTCCTATAGTTAAGGCTTAGTGGAAGCACCGCCCAGTGGATAAGGAAACTTAAGAGATAAAAAGTGAGATGCAGGCCCAGTACCCTCATTTGTTCGAGACTTCAGGTATTTTCTTCATCTTTAATTTTTGGGGACGAAATTTCCTTAGTAGTGGATATTCTAATGACCCTTCAGGTTATTTCTAATGATCCCATTTATTTTTGCCGATAGAGCTTTCTAGAGCTTTCCAATGATATTTATGACCTGCTGGAACAGATAGATCGGTTACCAGACGGTTCATTTGGCTTTTAGAACCATTTTCCTTTTTAGAAGTCTTCATAGGTTCCAAATGGCCATAGATAAAAATCTTTAGTAAAATAAAGTTAAATGCAAATTTTGACTGTGTCAGCAGCTTTAGAATATTGATTTTAGGTTGGATAGACCTCTAGTTTGGGTCCCACCGCACCCGAACCCATTCGACCTATTAGTCAGAATAGTTGAGAAACTAGAAAATTTAGATATGGGGCCCACATTTGGTTGAAATGACCTCCGATGGAAAATTTGACTTTTCCAACATATCAAGAATGTCAAAATCAATATAGTTGCACATGTTGTTTGCTCATATTAGATTTCGGATGCATCCCAAGGCATTGGCTGAAACCTGGATTTCAGATGCACCCAAGTTTAAGTTATCGTCTATAGAGGCTGGACATGCCATAATCTCGGAGCCTTAATGCAATCGTGATGGCCACGATCGTGGAAAGCATGTGTGCGCAATCGCTGCTCATGAGGGCTTGGTAAGGCGTATTTAAGTGCATTTTTGATCGAGAATTTGGCCATTTCTCCTATTTCTTAGTCTCTAAAACCCTAATGGATAGAGTAGCCCTTAAAGTGAGTCTTGGGTGTTGATTCAGAGCTTAAAAAACTTACATATTTAGGATTAGCATTGAATCAAAGGTAAGAATCCTTCAATTTTTGTGTTGAATTCTTGATTATTAGACCAAAAATCCCAAAAGGCTTGAGGCTTCGTTTTAGCCCTAAATATGATTGACTTGCATAAATTACTTAAGGGTTATAACTCCCTCATGGTATTTAAACATTGGGTTGGCCTCAAAAACTTATTTTCCGTATGTGGGACCCACTTGGGTGTTATTGGTGTCATTTTGGACCCAAAGCACAATGGTGCAATATAGGTGTTGTTATTCATATAATAATACATAGATTATGTTTTTAATATCATGACTATGCTATCACTTGATTTATTGGCTAATTTACTATGCGGTCCTTGGATTATCTTGTTATCCATATTATGCTAAAGCCTAGTGACTATACTAATGTTTTGGCAAAAGAACCCTTTTGTGCTAGTATTATGAAATATGCTACCAAAGAGGGATTCTAGAAAGTATAACCATGACTTGATATTGACTATTATGATAATAATCACGTTAAGCCCAATAATGTGTGAATGTTCCTATAATATGCATATGCATGCTCATGCACATACTAATGTATTGCATTGATAATAAATGATAAGAAGAGATAATACGCCTTTTCTTACTTTTTTCCTACTTCGTTCTTCATCGGCTTGCAGTTGTTATTGATTTAACATAAATGTGTATATTGATGTCATAATGGATACTGATGTTATGTTAATTTTCGGTAAACCCAAAGGATATATTGATGTTTTGTTGATGCTTGACAAGGCCGGAAGATATATTAATGTTATGCTCATGCCCGATAAGACCAGAAGATATATTGATGTTATGTTGATGCCCAGAAAGGCCAGAGGATATATTGATGCTATGTTGATGCCCAGAAAGGCCGGAGGATATATTGATGTTAGGGTGATGCTTGGTGAACCCGGAAGAGGTATTGATTTTATGATAAAACTCGGTATATCCGGGGAATATATTGATGATATTATGAGGCCCGGTTCATACCTACTCCGTAGGTGTCGGGGAGGGGGGGGACCACTCCGGGCCTGACCTACGCGCCCTCACCCCAGCTTCGTTGGAGGGGCGTTTCAAACCCCCGACCCTGGCACACCACGGTAAGCAAGCTTACCGTTGAGCCAAGGCCATCCATCAATGATGCCCCATACATCCATAGGATATATTGATTTTATGTTCACTAATCTTGTGTATATATGTTTATGTGTGATTATGACTTTATAGGATTACATCCTTATGTGCCTTGAAGACATCATTTTAATCATGGGATTCTATCTCGGTGTATTTTATGCAAAATCTAAAATATTATGTATCACCTA
>NC_061116.1:52815881-52819713 GCF_002878395.1 Capsicum annuum | reverse complement strand
TCACTTGGGATGATCGGAAAGGTCTTAGGTGACCCTGGCGGAGAATCCTTTTCTGGGGGAGAAATACTTTTTAGGACCTGATCTGTAAGAACGTTAAGCTCTACTTGGTCAAGACGGGTTTTGAGATTCTTGATCTCACCCTTTAAAGAGGAGATTTCTCCCTTAAGGTCAGCAATAGAAGGTTCCGCAGGTTTGTCGAATCTAGACATAACCTGTTTCATGCTAAAAGGCTGAATAATGGGTTTGGGGGGTTTTTCTTCGTGAGAAAACATTAACCGTTTGAGTTCTAGAAGATATTTATTTCTAGCCTCATCATCTTGGATATGTTCTATAATGTCAAACAGGATCTCTTTAGGATTTCCTGAAATGACATTAACAGTCTTTTTAGTGCACGTGCAGAAGGTACAGTACAGGCACATTCTTGGCCAGATTGGGATTGATCCGTCTCATAAGCGGCGTTGATGAATTCTTCATCTCTATAGTCATCAGTGGACGAGGCATAGGAGTCCGAAGACTCAGAAGACTCAGGCGAATCTTCCATTATAGAGAATAAACTAGCTCTGGTTTCTTCAGAGAGATTTAACTGGTTTATTTTCTTTTTCTTATTGGACTTGCAATCTTTTGCCCTGTGGCCTGTCTTGCCACAAGTCCAACAAGTATCCTTAGCCTTGGGGATTTTTCGCTTGGCCTTCCTACTAGGCTTATAAGATTCCCTATTGAAGGATTTCTTGTTAGAGGTGGTCTTTCTGTGGGGTTTGGATGACTTCTTTCAATGCTTTTTGCTAGGACTGGTGAAACCATAGTCTTGGCAGAAGGTTCCTAATCCATACTTGTAAGTACTATCTTTCTTAAGTTGCTTCTTAAGTTTAAGGTCAGTGTAGAGATCTATCCCTGCAGTGGTGATGAAACTGATCAAGTCTCCATAGGTTAGGATATCGTAGGGGATCTTTCCCTTGAATCTATCCTTAATTTTGGTTCTAACCTTTTCTGCAAATAGAGAAGGAAGACCACTGATGAATCGTTCTTTCCAGAAGTCATTGTTTCAATCAGGTCGGATCATGACCTTTACTAGGAAGGTATCTTTATACCATCAAAAGTCTGCTAGGTCTTTGCAGGTGAGATTGTTGAGGATTTCTAAGCTCCTATCTTGGAATAATTTGGGTTCTCCGATAAAATGTCTGGCTATATGGTATAGGAGAGTGGCACAAGCTTCTTCTTTTGCAACTTGCTCTAGAACCTCTTGGCCATTTTCATTCTTGACTATAGTTTCAATGGCTGTGGCTCCATAGATAAGGTTTTTGATGTCATCGGTGAAGTAGTTATCCCACTAATGCTTTATCATACCAGTGAAACCTGATACAATCATGGTGGCTGCTTCTTTATCTGTGGCTCCTCTGATTTTCTAAGACGTGATAGAAACGCCCATTTCATGGAGTTTGTTATAGATTTGGTGTTCAGCCAAACCGTCAACATTCCACTCAGTTATTCCTCTACCATCATGGTTGAAGGTTGAGAGGTAGGGATTTTCTTCGAATTGGACGTCAGGAGGAGAGGGTTTTTTATAATATTTTTTCTTAGTAGAAAAACGATCACTGGTAAGTTTAGAAAGAGAGTTTTTCTGGTTGCTGGACTCTACTTTCTCAGAGATCTTGAACTTGGAAAGTTTTTCGTTGATTTGTTCCAAGATCTTTCCTGAGACTTTGAAGTCATCACTGAGATTAGGAAATTTTTCCTTTTGGAACTCAGGGATCTTAAAGATGGGGTTGGCTATAGAATTAGGGCTCGGAGTCCCTTTTTCAGGAGCGCGGGAACTAAAAGAAAGTGTCGAGTTTTTAGTATCTCCTATTTGTTGGGAGATAGTGTGAAGGACCTGATTAGTATAGTTGTTTTGTTCAACTATCCTATCGAGGTCTCTATTAATAGGGGCTGATAGAGGTTTATCATGCTTCTTCTTAAAAGGTGAAGCATTGAGGACTTCATTAGAATGAGGAATTTTTATCCCTTCGAGAGGAGGAGTAACGGATTCAATTATCTTGTTACTCTGAGTATACCATTTGTTAATGATAACGTTGAGGGATTCATTTTGGTTTTCCATTCTTCCGGTGAACTCAAACCAAGGAAAGAATTCTATTTTGCATAGGAGTCGTTTCATATCGGCTATCCATAGCCGGTCTAACTCCTTTTGTTATCCTTTGGAATAGGTACTGGTGTATCATTTCCTCTTTATTGCGTCCTTAGGGAGGTACCAACGGGCTTCAAGAGCTTTTAGGTCTGGTGTGTACTCTTCATCAGATTTGATGACGAGTAAGCTGGGGTCAGTCCTAATTTTCTGATGGGATATGGAGGGAGGAGGTTCCATATCTGAGGCTGTAGGACTGCCTGGGTCATACGGGTTTTCAGGTTCTAGGGACTCATGGACCCTAGTGGTTTGCTGATAATAAACCTTCGGGACGGGTCCAGAGAAGTCGACTCCTCTGACTTTGCCCTTGTCGTTGTTATTATCATTGTCGTCACTTCCCTCTTGGGTTTTGGAAGTGGAAGCCCTATGCAAGATAGATCTTCGGAATGAAGAATTTCAAGGAGTGTCAAAGCCGAGGAATTTCAAATCAATCGAGCCATCAGGGTGCTGAATAACTCGTTGGATTTGAGATTTTTCAGGATAGGTTCGAATGGGTTGGGTGATAGCATCAAAGTGCCATTCATTACTATGGATGACGTCTTCCCAAACCAAAGGCTTAGGGACAAAGACATTCGTTCTGTCTTTATTAGCCTCCATGAGAGTGGTGACACCTCTAGGACTTGTAAATCGAGCTTGAGGTGCTAGAGTTGTACCCATTAGCCGATAATATACTCTGTATATTATCGTGATTTCTCTAGTATTATCCTTACTATTCGTGTTTTTCGTTTTAACATTAAGAGTTAAAACATCCATGATGTTAGGATCATTAATATCTACTGAAAAATTACGGTAACAATTAAAGTATACCGGGCCGTCGGCTAGGTTACTTTGGATGACTCCTAAGAGTGAATCATCGAAGTTTAAAAGAAGAGCATCTCTTAGTATAGCACAGACAGGGATGTCTAGACCCTGTCTAAAGAGTGGCTTAATTGCCACTTGAACAAGTCCGATATGCAGATAATGAAACTGATTTTTAAATCGGTTTATGTCTAGGTCATTTAAAATTTGTATAATTTCTAAAGAATTATTGATGGCAATAGTAGACTCAGAGGTCTTAATATTATGTTTTTTGAAAAAACTAAATTTTCCGATTCGGTAAATCGTACTAAAAGACTCTTCTGGGATACTCCAGTTTTGAAGATTATTTTTGATAGTAGCAATCTGAGTTGCTTTGGATGATAAGTTAATAGTATTTTTTGTATGAATGTTGGGATTCATATTTGAAAATACTGTCTAGAGGCTGACTGGGAAAACAAAGAGTTTCACATAAGGAATCATAAAGCAGTTATCATCTATAGTTTAACTTAGACTAAATTATAATAATACATCTAAGGCTTATGGGATCTAAACAAGTCTTAATGGCTTTATAACAGACTTCTCTAAGTGTTATCTTAGTGACGAGACTACCAACCGGGTCGAACGCTTACCTTAGCTAAGACCACACTTTCAGGCTGACCAACGTCTAAGACCGGAGATTAATCGGTTCCTTCAAACACGTTAGAAAAGGTGAATACCCCATACTAGCAATAAATCCTATTATAAGACATGATATATTAAAATAATTTATTAAAAGTTTAATCATAGGTGAGTAAAGGCGTATGAAACTTATATGAAACTAGTTTTCCCATGCTCTAGACAGATTATGTACTTAGC